>NC_087111.1:7277727-7580757 GCF_963855985.1 Ostrinia nubilalis | reverse complement strand
AAAGACTGCAAGGCAGTCTACGTACTGAAAAGTACGTCTGCAAGGCCGAAGCCCCTACGCACTGAAAAGTACGTCTGCAAGGCCGAAGCCCCTACGCACTAAAAAGTACGTCTGCAAGGCCGAAGCCCCTACGCACTGAAAAGTACGTCTGCAAGGCCGAAGCCCCTACGCACTGAAAAGTACGTCTGCAAGGCCGAAGCCCCTACGCACTAAAAAGTACGTCTGCAAGGCAGCATCTCTGATGCATGCCCCATGGCACTGGCTGATGAACCCTCTCAGCCCGGTGCGCAAAGCGTGATCATTCGCCTCACACACGCTCACACTCGGCCATACAAAGCAAGCTGAAACATAGGAGTGTTAGACAGTCTCACAACTTACTTTCGAAAAAGGCAGCGCAACTCTCAGGGCACCACTCTCCTTTCCAAGGCACCATATATTGGGCCGCTGCTTGGGTGGTCTTGCCACGCGCGCCGCTTAAAAGCTTTAACTCGTATCGCCCGCTTGGTAAGACCTTGACCACGCGGTAAGGGCCTCGCATGCCCGAGTCAAGCTTTCCAACTGATTGGGAGTATTTAATTACAAAGACCTGATCGTCCAGTCTGAATACTCTTGGAGGGTTCCGATGACGATTAACACGAGAGTCCTGCTGATCTTTGTTTTTCTTAAGCAGGTCCTTGGCTCGGCTCCTACTGATCTCCCTAATTGCCTGATGATTGGGGCTGTTGTTTTCAACAGCAACATCACGGATCAGCGCACGAATGACAGGAGTGGTAGTATCAGTTCCGATTAACAAAAACAATGCTGAAACTTGAGTGGTTTTCTGTTTAGTTATGTTAAGAACTAACTGAATTTTTCGCAAAGCCTCGGACCAGGCTGAGTCTTTGTTATAACTTTCAACACGAATCAGGTTGAGGACGGTCCGTACATAACGCTCAGCTTGACCATTTGCATGGTGCATCTCTGGCGTTATGTAGTGGATGTCACATCCTAATTCGGATATCCAGTTAGTAAAGCTAGACGCTTCAAACATACGCCCTCGGTCACAAACTAACAATTTTGGTGTACCAAACAATGAGATTGCATCATTTAGGACGCGTTTCAGTTCATTTGTATCTTGTCGATACATTGGGAAAAGCATACAAAACTTTGTGAATGCGTCAACTAGTATTAGGACAAACTTGTAGCCATTCGATTCCGGCAACGGCCCTAGCGCATCAACATGAACAGTATTGAAGGGGACATCTGACTTTTCCCAGGAAGTAATGGGTTGATGAGGAGCTCGTGGGACTCGTTTTTTTGAAATGCAGATAAGGCAATGTGAGGTATACTTTTGAACAAAGGGCCTAAGGCCCGGAAACCAAAAGTGTTTCAGTATGAGATCCAAAGTCTTGTCCGCTCCAATATGTTCATGTTCATCATGAAAAATGCGTAACAAGCTCAAGCGATGTCCTTTAGGAACGAAACATAATAAGCGTGACTCTTCACCTACGGGTGAATAACGGTAGTACAAAAGATCGTTTTGACACACATATCGGCGTGAGTCAAGGAGCCCATCTCTAAGCTTTTGAATTAAATCCTGGGTCTCATTGTCAGCGTTTTGGGCCATTTGTGCCCAATTTAGAGGTCGATCAATATGATTGACTTGCATCGCTGGTGGATTTCTGCTCAAATAATCTGCATGGCCCATCATGGAGCCTTTTCTATATTCAATGGTGAAGTTAAAATCTTGCAGATAAATCCACCAGCGAGCAACCCGCGGAAGCAGATCCTTCTTACGCTCGGTGGCTTTCAGGGCATTGCAGTCGGTTACGATTTTGAAAGTTACGCCTATCAGATAATGCCGAAAATGCTGCAATGCTCTGACAACCGCCAACGTCTCGAGCTCGTACGAGTGGTATCTGCTTTCTGCGCCTTGGGTAACTTTGCTGAAATAAGCTACCACGCGTTTGTTACCATCAGAGTGTACCTGCATTAGTACAGCCCCATATCCAGCACTACTTGCGTCTGTGTGCAGCTCGACCGGTAAGTTAGGATCAAAAATTGCAAGTATTGGCTCACTCGTCATCTGCGTTATAAGATATTGGCGGACTTCCTCCTGCTCAGGTCCCCAAGTGAATTTGACGTCTTTTTTCGTAAGACGTGAGATACTTGCAGTTTTTGTCGCATAGTCTTTGATGTAGCGCCGAAAATACCCAGCCAGACCCAAAAATTGACGCACTTGTTTAACATTCGTCGGAGTAGGTGCATTTACTAGCGCTTCAATTTTTCGGGGGCTCGGCCTAACCTGACCATGGCTAATGACGCGACCTAGGTACTCTACTTCGCTACTCAGAAAGGAACACTTTTGAAGATTGATCGAAAATCCAGCGTCGGTAAGTGTAGTTAACACTTCCCGCAACAAAGCTATGCCGTCACTAACTGTCATGCTTGGAATGAGTACATCATCAATGTATACTAAGACGTGCCCTGATTCGATCAACTTTCGAAGCGTGTTATTGATAATTCGTTGGTAAACCGTTGGTGAATTACATAGTCCGAATGGCATTTTGACATACTCATAATGTGACTCCGGAGTAACAAACCCAGTCTTGTGTATTGAGTCTTCATCTATTGGTATTTGATGAAAACCTGACGCCATGTCCAGGCTGGTGAAGAATTTCGAGCATCCAAGGCGGTCAATGTGATCCTCGATCAATGGAAGTGGATATCTGTCTTTTATAGTAATGCGATTGAGTGCTCGAAAGTCCACACACATCCTGTCTGTGCCATCCTTTTTTTTAACCAGAATGATTGGGCTTGCATACTCGGAGTCAGATTCCCTGATTATGTTCTTGTCCAATAAATCCTTCACAATATCGCGAACCTTAAGTTTCTCCTGATATGACAAACGGTAGGGGTGATAGGCTACTGGAACCTCACTCGTTAAGTTTATTTTCATTTTGCCAGTTTTTACCGTAGTAGTAGCCGTGCCAGTTATCAAAAACGAAGAGAAATCGTTTATCACGGTCATCAAAGAGTCCAATTCTTCACCTTGAAGAGGCGTGTTGACCTTATTAGGCTCTTTGATATTAACAGAGTTAACGTTTAGGATCGTATTGGATGAATGCGTCAAGTATTGTTGATCTTTCGTCCTCACAAAAGTTACACCATCCCTATTTAGGACGTCCGTTCCGATAATGATTGGCGTATTCATGCAAGAGGCAGGTACTACCACAAAATCTATATCCAGGGCGATATTGCTGAACTCAACTGTGAGTGTGACATATTCGTGAGCAATAATCTCATTATCACTTATTCCCTTAAGAACGCAGTGAATTTGTTTCTTTGAACAAGAAAAGTGTTTAAGAACCGCCGAAGATATTAACGAAACGTTCAAAGCTCCGCTATCTATCAAAACGTCTACCGGTATACCCTGTATCACTGCTGTACACACGTCATTATTTTTTGTTGACTTAGAAAGTTCTTTGCATAAGTTGACTTTGCGTTGATTATTATTTTGGCCTTCAGATCGAGCTTTGGCGAAACAATCACTCTCCCTATGTCCTAGCTTCTTGCAGAAACTACACGTTATTTTTGGCTGAGTTTCAGGAATCTTACGCTTTTTAGGGCAGTTTGAGTTTATATGTCCAGTCTGGCCGCAGTTAAAACATTTATTTTCACTACGGTTGGTATTTCGTTTTCTAAAAACATTATGAGAAGGTCGATTGTCTTTGCTACAGCCAGGCTTGACATAAATAGCTAAAAACGAGACTAAGTTTTCTGTCGTGAGGTTGGCGTTCGCAGCCGCAGCCCTCACTTGCGCATCGTTAATACCGCGTATCACTATTTGAACCATAAGTTCCTCACTAATACCTTTAACTATGCGCAGGCGCAATAGTGATCGTCGTGCGTATTCAGCGTAAGTAGAAAACTTGTCAGAAGAAGTATTCATGACATCGAAAAGTGTTTGAGCGTAGTCTATTTTGGGAGGACAAAGCGACTTAAATTCTTTCACAAAATTAGACCAAGAGCGATCACTATTAGCCCATTCGTTTAGCCATAATTTGGCATCCCCTTTTAAACAATTAGCAACGCGCGACAGACACTCTGAATCTTCCCAGTGGTTAGCTAACCTAGCTCGCTCCACCTCATCGCACCACACCTCAAAATTATTAACGGCAGGATCAAAATTTGACACATAGTAATTTTGTGATTTTACTCGATTTATTGCAATAAGTGCGTCTGCCAGGGCTTGTGTGGCACTGGCTGACGAAGTGTCGTTATTATGTTGAGGTGTGCTGGCATGAGCAATTGGAAACTGGGTTTGAGACATGCTCGCGTTACTCTCCTCGATCGCATTCAATCGCGCAATTATCGAACCTAACGCCAGTTTCACCGAGTTATCGGGGGTACGCGATCGAGATCTAACATGACGGGACGCAGGACGACGCGACCGCGAGCGGTGTTTATGTCTATGGCCTCGGCGCGATTTGCTACGAGTGCGCCTGGCCTTACGACGCGACGTTTCACTGGAGTCCGATCTCTCACGCGAACGGGATGATCGTGGCATTATAACAAAAACAAATTAGTGGCTGTTCAAATTCCGCATAATTGACAAAGAAATCAAACGTACTTGTGGGCACAGGCCTATCCCACTTCTGATTTTAGGAACCAGAAGCGGGTAGCGTTAAAAAAAAACAACAAATAACAAACTAAAATAACATTTACTCAAAATAATGATTTTACAAAGAAATTGGAATCAAATCAAACAGCCACTAATTTACACAAAAATAATCACCACCAAAAATAATGAAAAGATACGACTTACTGCAAATCGGGCCGATCACCAATCCAACAACCTCACCGCTCGGAGTCGCTCGGGCAAATGAGTTTCCCATGCGCCGAGTGCCTCTTTTATAGGCGTTGGCGGTGATGCCACTCGATTTGAAATAAATCGTAACGGACTATCCTAATAATATTATTCGGAAATATAATCATCACCTAATACTTTTAATAAAGTGGGCGTTTCTTTTTCGGGAAAAAATAGCACACAAAGATACACCCAAAAATGTTTTAGGAACACTATTTCAGCTGAAAATTAATGAAAAATTGGGTGGTATAATATCTTACATAATAAAATACTAATTACAACTAATTACTACAGCAGTTTTAGATATTATTGTATCAAAAGAAACCGTGAACCGAGCACCTTCTTATCAATAGAATATTGTGATGATAATGACTGGCATCTCTTGCCTTGACATCTTCACAAGGATCAATAAAAGTAACAAATTGGAACTTACACTCGTAAAATTCGTTTAAAAACTGAAAAAAGCTTTATTATTATTTTGGAAATTATGCAACAGGGACTGCATTACATAATAACTAATAAAATTTAAAGAAATTGAAATTTTCATCGAAATAAATGTTCCAAATTTCACTTACCTAAAAAAGTGGTTCCAAAATATTTCTTGTACACGAAAAGTGGCGGATTAAACAAGATGTTGTAAATTCGCCTCGATAAGCTCGTTACGGACACGTAAGTTTCATTTTTTGTCCAATTCTGTGTTTTATCGATGTGAATAGTTCAAATGTTGCGCCGTGACAGCGTCTCGGAAAATGACATAAAAATCAATTTGTTTCAGATGTTGACAAAAGGAACTGTGGCGCTAGTGTGCAGAATTTTCCTGTCCAAGATTTTTTAACTGGTAATTCCATGAAAAAATATAAACTATTTTATAACAGAATGTAATCGAGTAGGTATTTATTACAATAATGTTGAAACAAAAATAAAAAGGTAAATCAAGAAAAAAAAATATTGAGGAAATAGCAAAAAAACCACACGTTCCGTGACATGCATGCTTTGTTTGTTAAGTACGATTTTCTTTTTAAGTTTGAATTCAAATAGTAAATCATGAATAAACATCACCGTCCTAGAACATCAAATAAATCTCTCCCTTTATTATAGATTGAGACATTTTCAGAAAATAATTGAATAGGAAGATTTTTTTATCTTAAGTAATGGTTACTGTCAAGCTTTGTTAATCTAAGCTGTCAAACTACGTGGAACGGAATTCATAAAAATTACGACGTCTTTCGCTTGCTGCAGGGAGTGAAGCCAAAAATAAATTTTTATTGTAAAAATAACCTTTTCAAAGGTTTTGTGATAATTTAAAACATGTCTTTAATTAGCAGAAATGTTTTCCGAGCCCTATTTCAGGTAAGTTATTCTTATAACTTCTTTTTATAGCGACAAATAGACATCAAAATAGTTGTGAAGAATGTTTCGTAACTACTGTGCGGTTCGTGGTATTTTTCTTTCGGTATTAAATATGAATGCTTTTGCTAATTATTTTTGATATAGCTATTCAAAATAATAACGTAGGATTTACAGTAATATTGCAATAAAGGTACTCTGAAGGTAGATAATAATTATCACGTGACAATTTTAAACAGCCATGAAAATAATTAAAAGCACTGTTGGAATATCCAAGTAAATTACTCTTTAATTGAAGCAATATTGTGGTTTAGATTACAGATGCTGTAATAGATACGCAGGAGTTACTTCTAGGCCGTTTTTTATTATTACTAACTACCTCCTTTAAAAAAAAACAACGCGACGCGTTACGCGTCTTGTAAATTTAAAAATTTAATCCTAAGCATAAATATTATGCACTTATTCATATTAGTATCCTAACATATTGCAATTTCTATGCTTACAAATAATACAGCCCCTCTATTTATGATATTCTGGATAATACAAAAGTTCTTTGTTTGTTTTTTTTACAGGGATCTCAACACGTCGGCAAAGGCGTCCACACAAGCGCGGTAAACGCGGACAAAAACGTATGTTTAGCACCACATTCCATCAGCACCCTGGTGAGAACACTAACCTTCCTTACTAATTGCAAGTATTCATAGAAAATGGCAATGAAGCAGTATTTTTGATGATTTATTTTCTGGACTAGACCTAATATGCGTTTTTGAGACACATGGTGACAGTATTCTTCAATACAGTAAAAGTTTAGGCCTTGGCTAAATAGTTATAATAATTCAATTCTTATCTGTGTGCAATTAAAATAATATTATTACTTTTAGAATCAATCAGAATCTCTCAAATTATTTTGATAGATGACTTAATTTGCTTTATTGCCAGTTTCACCCAACCAAATATCCAAATAAATGTATTGTCCAAATTTTTAAATGTAAAAGTTATTTTTTGAATAAGAATCAAATTCTATCACTCACTACACTATTAGCTTAACTTTCAGTTTTTAAACTGTTTAACGTATAATATTGTTGTATTCGAACTGAATTGGAAAATAACTGTTATCAAATTGTTTATTTCTTTTGTATTTCTTTTATATTTTTGAATTGTAAGTATTTACAGGTCCTTATCCTCAGAAAACTGTAAGCTTTTTATGTATAGATGCATGCATATTTTTGTGATAAGTACGTTGTGTATCCCTTTTTATGGTAATTTAAGTCATTCTATTCTTCAACTGTTTCTCGAGTAATTGTAATTACAATGTGTTATTATTATCAAAATTTAGATTAACTCGAAATGAAGTTTGTTTTAACAGATTTTATTCTTGACTGCACAGTTTGGCTTTACAGCACGTTAATTTCTGAAAATGTTTTTTAAAATTTTAAACGAATAGGATGACTATTACATAGCATGTTGTCTGGGTGTCTAAACACTATGTTATACCCCAAAATTGAAGATTATTTAGGGAAATCATTATTGGACGGGATTATAAATTATTCTGAAGGGCTTCATTTGAGAAATTGTAATTAGCATGAACCCCGCAGCTTTTTTACACCTGTTTGATAACAGTCCATATTGGGAAACATCGATATTACATCGCTAAAAAATTAGGCAAAACAGACACCAAATTCAAAAGTTGATTGATGATACATTGGCACTGGCACATTGGCATTACTAACATCGTAAGCATACATATTTTGAATCTGAAATTGGATGAAAATGAATGGAAATCTTAATGCTGTTGTTGGGCAGGCTTTTTTGTGCGAGCAACCTTTGTGTCGTCCAAATATAACGTTAACTATAACACGCTAGCTTAAGTATTAACTCTGTTATAATAGAAATAGGTAGACCAGAATAAAAAAAATAGAGTAGGTACACACTACAAGAGACACATGAAGATACATTTTAATTAATGTTGCAAAATCATCCACTTCACTTATTTTTATTATAACAGAATCTTATTATATGTCTTATAGATATTTATGTACTATGGTAAGTTTTGAAATTGTTATTTATTTATGTAAGTATCAAGTAAAGAAAGAAGGTGCTCTGAAACCAATAACTAAACAAAAAAGAAACACAATACCTACATCAAAACATTTATACATACAGGGTGTTGATTTCAATACTCGCCATATTTATTTAGGTGATATATTATGACTTACATAAACGCATTATCCACCAAAAAATAAATTACAAACGAAAGTGGAATTTTTAGCGAATATTTTCCGTGCAACATCAACTGTACTATGGCTCGCAATAATGCAATACGTTTACTGTGGCACGGGCACCCATCGAGCTACGCGGATCGCTCGCTTATCATGTTGGATAGTCTACTGAAGGATACGTAAAGTTGGTAGTATAAATAGGTATTTTTCTTTGACTAACTAAAGTTAAAGTTCGTTTTAAATTAGTTTGCTGTTTCCTATGTGTGTGTGAGTGTATTGGAGCGCTTTTCCGCCACTACCTACCGCGACGGCCGGGAGTATTTTCTACACAAAATTACCAGATTATTCACTTCCTACATTAAAAAGGAATGTCCTTTAAGTTTAGAGCTAGGTACTTACCGATGCGACTTCAGATGCGTTTCCACGTGCCCTCCCGTAACAGTAAACCATGTTTACGTATCTACTCACGAGCACTGTACGTATGGTTAGGCATCTTCCTAACACTCACTCACTATTACCACACTCACTATCACACGTTCACACACTAACTACTCAAAACCGCACGAGAAAACAATCAAAAATCGCAAATTTGCAATTAGAAAAGCACATTCGATGACCGAAGATCTTTGTTAACTAAAGATCCGTCCTATCATAATACGCTTCCAAAATACTCAAATGCAAATGATTTGTAGTAGCTCAATCGTTATTATTAAAACGATAAGAATATCAATACATTTTGATAGTTATTTCGTGTAAGTACCTAATGAAATTAAGTTCATTTAAAATAATCACGAACATGATTATGAATTATTTTATGTAAGTTATGAAGAATGGAAGTTTAACCTGAACCTAACTAACAGCCTAACAGTCGTTCAGGGAATTTAAATTAAACGCCGATAGAAATTAAATTACGTTATTATTTTAAAATAAATTTTTACAGAGATAGAACACGGTAACGGTAGTAAGAAGTTTATGTACTAGAAAACATTTATCAAGCAGAGAGGAAGAGAAAAGTTGATGTTACAAGGCAAGAAATAAAGAAATAGCGATTGAGTACTAGGAATTCTAAATACGAGCTAGATTTTGCGGAGCGTGCGCGCAGCCTCTCAACGTGGGAAGCAAAATCGGACTGATGAATGGAGAAAATCGATGATCCACGATTGAGCGCCGATGACGCCCGAAACACGAAGATGAGCGAAGTATGTATTGTAGAGCCCGATATCCGTGCAGCGCGCGGCGGTATTATTGTATTTAAATGAAAGAAGTGCTAAATGATAGAAATTTTGTTTAGATACTGAAATCAATCGAGTTTAAAAACAAAATCTTGTCTTATCTCCTATCGAAAGTGAAGGAACAAGAGTTTGCCAGTGTGTTATTTCTAGGTGTTCAGTTTGCGGTAAGTTAAGTTTTATTTTAATAATTACTATCGTAAAGACGTAAAAGTTATTAAGGTAGAGAGCTAGAAATGTAAGGAATAACGAACCTGTATGAAAGAGCATTATTGTCATCTGTTTACAGTACTTTTGAATGATAAGTAGGTACAAGCTTATCACACACATAAAAGCATGGTTTAATTTTTTTTTAAAATGTAGGTTCTGTAAAAATTTTTATTTTGCGGAAGGAAGCAAATTCGTGTAAAAGGTTTTTTTATTAAAGACCTACTTAATTAATTAGTTTCTAGAACAAAAAATAAACTCGTAACGTGATAAGGTGTAAGTAACTAATTTACTCATTACATTTTTAGGGTAGATTTGGATTAAGCTCCGTCCAGTAGTCGTCGTTGAACTCACAGCTGATTGTGGCTGATAGTTGACTGACTCATGGGCGAGCGCGGGTAGTGGGGCGCGGGACGGGGGGCGCAGCGTTTGCCCGGGTCACCGGGTGAGCGCCGCGCGCCGTTTGCGTTGGGGGACTATTCTGCACTGTAGTGGTCGATTATGGAAATCGTAGATATTTAAAATATAATTTTAAAAAAATTTGAACTCAGTTTTTTTGCTGATTCGTGATCAGAATAAGCTACTTAATCAACTCCCTAAATATGGCGGGTATTGAAATCAACACCCTGTATAGGTATACAACACACATAAATCTTTCACTGTCTAATAATGATTGAATGCAATTAATGACATTATCAGCATTGATAAATTTTATTCTTGATATTCACTTTCATATGATTTGATTACTATACTGTGATTAGGTTTTATGCGTCATAAATTGTCGGTATCTAAATAATTGTTAATCCAAAAATGTTGTTAGTATTTTCTGTAAGATTTTATATCAGGTAAAATAATACAAATAGGATATTGGTCAGGCAATGGCAGGTATAATGGTCAGGTAATAGATTAAGTATGTATAATGGTCAGTTAATTGACATTGACAGGTATATTAGTCAGGTAATAGACATGTTGGTCAGTTAAATGCTTAGAATGTAGGTCAGTTTAATGGCCAGCCAATTGACAGACATAATAGTCAGGTACTAGACAAAAATGGTCAAAAAATAATTGACATGTGCAGTAGTTAGGTGATTGACAGGTCAGATAATAATTGACAAGTGCAGTAGTCAGGTAATTGACAAATTAAGTGGTCAGAAAATAATTGACAAGTGCAGTAGTCAGGTAACTGACAGGCATAATGGTCAGGTAACTATAGTTCCAAAATAGTGAACTGTCCTATCGATGACATTGACAGTGGGGCGCCACCGTCAATACCGGATCGCTGGTTCCGATTTTTGCCATGTTGGAAACCATATAGTTGAACGATGGTAGCGCCCCCCTGTCATTGAGTTTGGTGGGACAGTTCAGCGTGGGTCATCTATACAGTTGTGGGCAGTTTGTAATCGCCATTATTGTGATGTAGCAATCGCAAGTGACGAAGGAAGGCCGCATCAAGTGCACCCTCATACCCGGCGATGGTGTCGGCCCTGAGCTGGTATATTCCGTACAGGAGGTTTTCAAGGTACGTTTCAGCCTCGGATCTTAATGTAGTATCGACTTAGCCTAGGCGCAGATCACCGACTTTTAGTTGGCCGATAGTTGGACCCGATTCTAATTTGTATGAAGAATAGCCCGATACCAAACAGGGTGGATAAAAATCACGATTTTTTTATTTTAATCAAAAAAATCAGATTTTTTTTTAAAAATCACGATTATTTTGATTAATTTGATTTTTATTAGGTTCTGCGATCATTTCTTTAGTTTTTCTTACGGAATACATTTTTATTTACGTAGAATTGATGTATGGAGCAGGCAACACCGCCAAAAAAAATTAATTATGTGGTTATCTGAAAAATCGCAAATTAAATTTTTCAGATTCTCCATACAAAACGACAATTTCATACATTAACACCTAATATTAACATTGTTTTCGAACATTACAGTTGATTAATATTAACTCCCAGCCTTTCATTAATTCCATTTTCGGTCATTGATTTAAATCAATGATTTTTATTAAAAAAATCATGTAATAAAAATCGTGATTTAAATCATGATTTAAATCAACTTGATTTAAATCATGCAACCCTGATACCAAATCGGTGTCATGTGTGCACTTTCATACATCTCCATATTTATTAACAGTCCGAACAAACTATCCGCCAACTAAAAGTCGGTGGTCTTCGCCTAGGCAAAAATTAAGCTTGAAAGAAATTCAACCCCGTTTACTATTTTTAGATTGAGATTTGCAATACTTGAGTTGCATCAGATAAATAGAAAATTATAAAATGTATTGGAAAAATTGTTTGTTTTAAAACATAATTAAATAATTTACCTACTTAAAACCTAAACAATCTGTAAAAGAAGTAATGAAATCGGACTAAAATTAAAAAGATATGTGGGTACCATTTAAACTGTACGTGACGTCACATAACACTTACATACCAGCTGGTTTAGGATTTGGCATTGTATAAACGTTTGTGACGTCACAAAATCTGTATCTATGGTATTTGATTAAAAAAAGAACAAAGAGAAATAAAAATTACATGTAATATTGTATCATCGACGTACACTTAAGCTAGTTGGGCCCGATTCTATTTGTATGAACAATCAAGTGCGCACTTCAATACATGCCCATACTGATTAACTGCCCGACTAAAAAATCGGTGGTCTGCGCGTAGGCTAAGTCTAAGAGTAGGCGCACACCGTTGATTTTTCGTCGGCCGATAGTTTAGTCGGGCAGTTGATCAGTATGGGCATGTATGGGAGTGCGCACACTACGCCGATTCGATTTGGCCGATTCTTCATACAATTTAAAATCGGGCACAACTATCGGCCAACTAAAAATCAACGGTGTGCGCCTACTCTAATGTGTCATGCTTAGTTGAACATTTCTCTCTGGAACAGGCGGCGAGCATTCCCGTGGACTTCGAGTCGTTCTTCTTCTCCGAGGTGAACCCCACGCTCAGTGCTCCCCTTGAAGATGTCGTCAACTCCATCTCCAAGAACAAGATCTGTATCAAGGTAAATACTTTACAAACCTAAATAAATTTTATGACTGTTTGTTTCCCTAATATTCTAATACAAGTTCGTTTCATCCACGAAGACGCGCGGGGTGCGGGGAGCATGATCCGACCAATCTGAGCGTCAACATTGTAGTTTGCGCGCGCACTCACGAACAACTATCCAATGAGGGCTATCGTTTTAGCGCTCACCAGTTAGCGCCACTGTAGAGTAAGGTCCTGTCACTTGCTAGTAGCGAAGACAGTGGCACCAACTGGTGAGCGCTAAAGTGGTAGGAGGACTATCGCATTTGCACTCATCAAGATGGCGCCACTGTAAAGTAAGGTCCTGTCAATCGCCAGGGGTGCCAACTGTTAAGTATAAAAACGATAGCCCTCATTGCAACGCTGCCAATGCCAACAATGACGCTCGGCTCGACCCCGCGCGTCTTCGTGGATGAAACGAACTATACTTAAACGGATTTTTTATTACTTTGCTGTAACTAAATGTCTTTATATGGTTAATAAATTTTTTTTTTTTTGCGTACACCCACTTGCTGATGGGGACAGTCAGTCAGTGGGTTATGTGGGACTTTCCCCGCCGGGAGGGCGGGGCCTACCCACTAAAACCCGACGGTGTCCTCCGGGGCCATTGATACGAAGCCGCGAGTTATTGTCCTATTGGACATTCGTCCGCGGCTCCTGGTTAATAAATAACTACGCTGACAGAATTTAAAAATTGATAAAAATATCCAGGCTTCTTATCAGTTTTGGCAAGGTTTAGTTAGACATCATTTAACCACCTTCTTTTTTGAAAACCACAACAGTTCATTTATTTTTTTATGGGAAGCATCTTGAACGCGGTCCAGCCCAGCGTTATGCTCATGGAGTTTATGGGAGACCACTGTACTAAAGTGCTTTTCAAAAGCCAATTTTGTCCACGAGCTATGTGCTACTGCATACTACCATTTAAGTTTCTGCATTCTGCGGGATATCTCGGTTACCTGTGTTGTGATAAACGCAAACTGGGAATAAATAAAACTACAGTATTAATTAATCCCTCAGGGTATCCTCGCGACGCCCGACTTCTCCCACACCGGCGAGCTGCAGACCCTCAACATGAAGCTTCGCAACGCTCTGGACCTGTTCGCCAACGTCGTGCACGTCAAGTCGCTGCCCAACGTCAAGTGCCGCCACAGCAACGTCGACTGCATCATCATCCGGGAACAGACCGAGGGCGAATATTCAGCGTTGGAGCACGAGTCAGTTCCCGGTAAGTGATAATCGTCATTGCAGCTATAGGACGACCACTGCTAGATATTTCCAGATTGGCCGATTGGTAGCGCCTGTATCCAGCGCCTTCCTGCAACCTTTATACGGTCTTCTTTCCAGGGGCGTACAGAGAAAGAGGGGCACGCTATGGCAGCTGTTCTCTTGGAAATGGTACACCCTTATGTTTTGTTCTAAAGTGGGGATCCTTCCTAAAATTTGCCCCCTTTGGCCAGTCTGCCCCTCCCTGGTTACAAGCTAGATACGCCTTTGCACCTGTCAACCTTGTGGTGCATCATCTACCGGGAAGCGCGGCTTTAACGTAAGTCCTCTTTTGTTTAATAAATAGTTAAAATGAAGTTGCGCAATGCGCTCGACTTCACAGCCAGGACGTGATGAGGAGAATGATCGTCTTTTGTTTAAAAATTACTTATAATGAAGCTTCGCAACGCTCTGGACCTGTTCGCCAACGTCGTGCACGTCAAGTCGCTGCCCAACGTCAAGTGCCGCCACAGCAACGTGGACTGCATCATCATCCGGGAACAGACCGAGGGCGAATATTCAGCGTTGGAGCACGAGTCAGTTCCTGGTAAGTGATCATCGTCATTGCAGCTATAGGACGTCCGCTGCTGGACATAATCCTCCTCCAAAATTGTCTAGATTCACCGGTTTGTAGCGGCCTCTATCCAGCGTCCTGCAACCTTTATACAGGCATCTTTCCAGGGGCGTACAGAGGAAGAGAGGCAGGCTAGGGCAGCTGTTCTCTTGGAAATGGTACATCCTTATGTTTTGTCCTAAAGTGTCTAAATAAGGGGATCCTGCCTAAAATTTTCCCCCTTTGGCCAGTCTGCCCCTCCCTGGTAACAAGCTAGATACGCCTTTGCACCTGTCAACCTTATGGTGCATCATCTACCGGGAAGCGCGGCTTAAACGTAGGTCGTCTTTTGTTTAATAAATAGTTAAAATGAAGTTGCGCAATGCGCTCGACTTCACAGCCAGGACGTGATGAGGAGAATGATCGTCTTTTGTTTAAAAAATACTTAAAATGAAGTTGCGCAACGCTCTGGACCTGTTCGCCAACGTCGTGCACGTCAAGTCGCTGCCCAACGTCAAGTGCCGCCACAGCAACGTCGACTGCATCATCATCCGGGAACAGACCGAGGGCGAATATTCAGCGTTGGAGCACGAGTCAGTTCCTGGTAAGTGATCATCGTCATTGCAGCTATAGGACGACCACTGCTAGATATTTCCAGATTGGCCGATTGGTAGCGCCTGCATCCAGCGCCATCCTGCAACCTTTATACGGTCTTTCCAGGGGCGTACAGAGAAAGAGGGGCACGCTATGGCAGCTGTTCTCTTGGAAATGGTACACCCTTATGTTTTGTCCTAAAGGGGATCCTGCCTAAAATTGGCCCCCTTTGGCCAGTCTGCCCCTCCCTGGTTACAAGCTAGATACGCCTTTGCACCTGTCAACCTTGTGGTGCATCATTTACCGGGAAGCGCGGCTTAAACGTAGGTCGTCTTTTGTTTAATAAATAGTTAAAATGAAGTTGCGCAATGCGCTCGACTTCACAGCCAGGACGTGATGAGGAGAATGATCGTCTTTTGTTTAAAAATTACTTATAATGAAGCTTCGCAACTCTCTGGACCTGTTCGCCAACGTCGTGCACGTCAAGTAGCTGCCCAACGTCAAGTGCCGCCACAGCAACGTGGACTGCATCATCATCCGGGAACAGACCGAGGGCGAATATTCAGCGTTGGAGCACGAGTCAGTTCCCGGTAAGTGATAATCGTCATTGCAGCTATAGGACGTCCGCTGCTGGACATAGGCGTTCCCCAGAGATTTTGAGATTCGTCGGCTTATAGCGGCCCGCATCCAGCAACCTTTATACGGTCTTCTTTTCAGGGGTGTACAGAGAAAGAGAAGCAGGCTATGGCAGCTGTTCTCTTGGAAATGGTACACCCTTATGTTTTGTCCTAAAGTGTCTAAATGAGGGGATCCTGCCTAAAATTTGCCCCCTTTGGCCAGTCTGCCCCTCCCTGGTTACAAGCTAGATACGCCTTTGCACCTGTCAACCTTGTGGTGCATCATTTACCGGGAAGCGCGGCTTAAACGTAGGTCGTCTTTTGTTTAATAAATAGTTAAAATGAAGTTGCGCAATGCGCTCGACTTCACAGCCAGGACGTGATGAGGAGAATGATCGTCTTTTGTTTAAAAATTACTTTTAATGAAGCTTCGCAACGCTCTGGACCTGTTCGCCAACGTCGTGCACGTCAAGTCGCTGCCCAACGTCAAGTGCCGCCACAGCAACGTGGACTGCATCATCATCCGGGAACAGACCGAGGGCGAATATTCAGCGTTGGAGCACGAGTCAGTTCCTGGTAAGTGATCATCGTCATTGCAGCTATAGGACGTCCGCTGCTGGACATAATCCTCCTCCAAAATTGTCTAGATTCACCGGTTTGTAGCGGCCTCTATCCAGCGTCCTGCAACCTTTATACATTCATCTTTCCAGGGGCGTACAGAGGAAGAGAGGCAGGCTAGGGCAGCTGTTCTCTTGGAAATGGTACACCCTTATGTTTTGTCCTAAAGTGTCTAAATAAGGGGATCCTGCCTAAAATTTTCCCCCTTTGGCCAGTCTGCCCCTCCCTGGTAAGTCTGGTAACAACAACCTTATGGTGCATCATCTACCGGGAAGCGCGGCTTAAACGTAGGTCGTCTTTTGTTTAATAAATAGTTAAAATGAAGTTGCGCAATGCGCTCGACTTCACAGCCAGGACGTGATGAGGAGAATGATCGTCTTTTGTTTAAAAAATACTTAAAATGAAGTTGCGCAACGCTCTGGACCTGTTCGCCAACGTCGTGCACGTCAAGTCGCTGCCCAACGTCAAGTGCCGCCACAGCAACGTCGACTGCATCATCATCCGGGAACAGACCGAGGGCGAATATTCAGCGTTGGAGCACGAGTCAGTTCCCGGTAAGTGATAATCGTCATTGCAGCTGTAGGACGACCACTGCTAGATATTTCCAAATTGGCCGATTGGTAGCGCCTGTATCCAGCGTCCTGCAACCTTTATACGGTCTTCTTTCCAGGGGCGTACAGAGAAAGAGGGGCAGGCTATGGCAGCTGTTCTCTTGGAAATGGAACACCCTTATGTTTTGTCCTAAAGTGTCTAAATGAGGGAATCCTGCCTAAAATTGGCCGCCTTTGGTCAGTCACTCCAGGCCAGGGAGGGGCACTCCCTGGTGACAAGCTGGATACGCCTATGCGTATGCACCTGTCAACCTTGTGGTGCACCGTCTACCGGGAAACGCGGCTTTAACGTAGGTCGTCTTTTGTTTAATAAATAGTTAAAATGAAGTTGCGCAATGCGCTCGACTTCACAATCAGGACGAGACGGAGAGCACGAGTCAGTCCCCGGTTAGTGGAGAATGATCGTCTTTTGTTTAAAAATTACTTTTAATGAAGTCGCGCAACGCTCTGGACCTGTTCGCCAACGTCGTGCACGTCAAGTCGCTGCCCAACGTCAAGTGCCGCCACAGCAACGTGGACTGCATCATCATCCGGGAACAGACCGAGGGCGAATATTCAGCGTTGGAGCACGAGTCAGTTCCTGGTAAGTGATCATCGTCATTGCAGCTATAGGACGTCCATTGCTGGACATAGGCGTTCCCCAGAGATTTTGAGATTCGTCGGCTTATAGCGGCCCGCATCCAGCAATCTTTATACGGTCTTCTTTCCAGGGGTGTACAGAGAAAGAGAAGCAGGCTATGGCAGCTGTTCTCTTGGAAATGGTACACCCTTATGTTTTGTCCTTAAGTGTCTAAATGAGGGGATCCTGCCCAAAATTTGCCCCCTTTGGCCAGTCTGCCCCTCCCTGGTAACAAGCTAGATACGCCTTTGCACCTGTCAACCTTGTGGTGCGTCATCTACCGGGAAGCGCGGCTTGAACGTAGGTCGTCTTTTGTTTAATAAATAGTTAAAATGAAGTTGCGCAATGCGCTCGACTTCACAGCCAGGACGTGATGAGGAGAATGATCGTCTTTTGTTTAAAAATTACTTATAATGAAGCTTCGCAACGCTCTGGACCTGTTCGCCAACGTCGTGCACGTCAAGTCGCTGCCCAACTTCAAGTCTCGTCATAACAACATGGATTGCATCATCATCCGGGAACAGACCGAGGGCGAATATTCAGCGTTGGAGCACGAGTCAGTTCCCGGTAAGTGAAGATTGATCGTCTTTTGTTTAATTAGTTAAAATGAAGTTGCGCAATCGCCACAGCAACATGGACTATGCAGTCCTATGATGATGCCATCATCCGAAAACAGACCGAGGGCGAATATTCAGCGTTGGAGCCCGAGTCAGTTCCTGGTAAGTGATCATCGTCATTGCAGCTATAGGACGTCCACTGCTAGGCATGTAGACATAATCCTCCCCCAAAA
Organism: Ostrinia nubilalis; assembly: GCF_963855985.1. Classification (NCBI taxonomy): domain Eukaryota; kingdom Metazoa; phylum Arthropoda; class Insecta; order Lepidoptera; family Crambidae; genus Ostrinia; species Ostrinia nubilalis. The sequence goes on along the minus strand of NC_087111.1, from coordinate 7,562,197 downwards.
ATCCAGCGCCTTCCTGCAATCTTTATAAGGTCATCTATCCACATTGTGTTGCACCGTCTACCGGGAAGCGCAGCATCTTTTGTTTAATAAATTGTTAAAATGAAGTTGCGCAATGCTGACGTCACGAGGCGCACGAGTCAGTTCCCAGTGAGTGGAGACTGATCGTCTTTTGTTTAATAAATAGTTAAAATGAGGTTGCGCAAAGGTCTGGACGTCCTGAATCCAGTAGGTCTGCCTGCAACTTAAATTGAGAGGGGGACAGGTGAGGTCATCTGCCCCCGCTGGAAATGGTATACCCTTAAATACTAATACCTACATTAAGTCTCTCCCACACTAGCGTAAGTCTTTCGAATGTCGCTGCGAAGCCAATATTTAATTGATAACTGTTGAACGCCGGATCTATGTGGTGCCAATACAGTTTTTTCGGAAAAGTAAGAAGAGCGGGGATCCCTTATGTTTCGTCTTTAGTTTTGTTAATGCGGGGATCCTGCCTAAAATATGATTTGACCACTTAATTCTTCCCCAGGTGTCTTGAAATGCTTGAATATCATTACCGCCACCTGTTATTTTGTTTAATATGTCGACTACCGCATTCTGACCACTTAATTATTTCCCAGGTGTGGTGGAATGCTTGAAAATCATCACCGCCAAGAAGTCCGAGCGCATCGCCAAGTTCGCGTTCGACTACGCGGTCAAGATGGGCCGCAAGAAGGTCACCGCCGTGCACAAGGCAAACATCATGAAGCTGGGCGACGGGCTCTTCCTACGATGCTGCGAGGACGTATGTACTTGTGATAAGAGCTATTTTGCAACGAATTTTTCCTGCGCTACTCTGAGGGGGCGTGGCAAACACTGGCTTCTTGTGTAGTTGTAATAAAGTGCCATTTTGCATAAACATTGTATAGTTATCAAGAAGGTCACCGCCGTGCACAAGGCAAACATCATGAAGCTGGGCGACGGGCTCTTCCTACGATGCTGCGAGGACGTATGTACTTGTGATAAGAGCTATTTTGCAACGAATTTTTCCTGCGCTACTCTGAGGGGGCGTGGCAAACACTGGCTTCTTATGTATTTGTAATAAAGTGCCATTTTGCATAAACATTGTATAGTTATCAAGAAGGTCACCGCCGTGCACAAGGCAAACATCATGAAGCTGGGCGACGGGCTCTTCCTACGATGCTGCGAGGACGTATGTGCTTATGATAAGAGCTATTTTGCAGCGATTTTTTCCTGCGCTACTCTGAGGGGGCGTGGCAAACACTGGCTTCTTATCTAGTTGTAATAGGCACTATTTTGCAACGACATTATTTAGTCAACAAGGCCGCAAGAAGGTCACCGCTGTGCTCAAGGCAAACATCATGAAGCTGGGCGACGGACTCTTCCTGCGATGCTGCGAGGATGTAAGACATTGTGGCTTCTATGTAGTTGTAATACGGTGCAATTTTGCAGCAATATGTATACTATGCTGACTATGTGTACGGGGTAGGAAAACAAACACTCTGGTTCTTTATGTAATTGTAATAGGTGATATTCTGCTACGATATTGTAGACAAGGCAAATATTATAAAGCTGGGAGATGCTTTTTCTGCAATGTTGCGAGGACGTTTGTGGCTTTTATGTAGTTGTAATAAATGCCATTTTTCAACAATTTCGATCGAGAGAGAAGAGCAGATGTAACGAGAGGTTCGTGAAGATTGTAGTCCACAAAATATCTGAGATAATTATGAGGAATATTGCTATGTAGGTATAATATGTCTGTCAGACATTGTCTAGTTTTTTTAATTTTATTTTTGATTTGAAAGCAGAATGTTCTAGCGTTTAGTTCTTTTAATGTTTTATAAAAAATTGGTTCATCCGTTTCAAGTTCATCAGCTCTTAATAACCCGCATTCTCTTCACAGATGGCCAAACTGTACCCGCGCATCCAATTCGAGAAGATGATCGTGGACAACTGCACGATGCAGATGGTGTCGAACCCCAACCAGTTCGACGTGATGGTGACGCCCAACCTGTACGGGAACATCGTGGACAACCTGGCCAGCGGGCTGGTGGGCGGCGCGGGCGTCGTGGCTGGGGCTTCGTATAGTGCCGAGTGCGCCGTGTTCGAACAGGTCAGGACTCCATTAGTACTTTCAGATACCAAAAGAATTGCTGCTTGAATGACGAGGACGACCTTGAACAGGTCAGGATACCATTAGTACTTTCAGATACCAAGATAGATACAGATACCTGCAGATGTAGGGTAGGACGAGGATGCAGGAAGACCAAAGAATTGCTGCTTGAATGACGAGGACGAGCTTGAATGACGAGAACAGCAGTAACTGGCAGCTGCTCTTGAAAGTCACTTTCAGAAAGCTAAGTCAAACTATCTAACTAGAAGAAGCGGCTTGGAGCTCCTCTCCATTTCAAGCGACAGTAGTTTCTCTCTCCCAAGATCAATTACTTTAGTAAAACAGTTCAGCAAATGGAAGACGGCTCGAAGGAATAAGGATCTAAGATAATAGGTGGCAGTAGCTGAATCAGAATGAGGTTAGGAGTTGCAACCTGCGTGCCCTAGAAGCTCAGCAAATGTAGTGTAGGACACTCCCTTGCTCGAAGGAATAATCTTAGAAGAATAGCTGTTAGTAGCTGCATGGAAGACGGCGTGGGAGCCAACCAGTTCGACGTGATGGTGACGCCCAACCTGTACGGCAACATCGTGGACAACCTGGCCAGCGGGCTGGTGGGCGGCGCGGGCGTCGTGGCTGGGGCTTCCTATAGTGCGGAGTGCGCCGTGTTCGAACAGGTAAGAAGTTAGAGCCCTAAGAAGCCAACCCTAGATGCCAGGACTTGGAATTGGAAGATATTCGCTCATCAGACATGAAACAACATCAGTTTCTCCTTCCGAGATTAATTAGTTTTAGCAGTCCAGCAAGTGTAACATAGGACGCCTCGAAGGACCAAAAATTTTAAGATAACAGCTGGCAGTAACTGGATCAGAATGAGAGGTAAGGACTTTCTAATAGTTTGAGGCAGCCCTAGATACTAGTGATCATCACGAAGGCATTTAATTTTCACGCATCAGACACCTTCCTCCCAACACTTCTACCCATTATCTAAATCTTGTGTAGGACGGCTCGAAGGACCAAAAATGAAAGAAGCGAGAGATAGTGTTAAAAACACCAGTTATGGTTATAGTCACGGTTAAAATAAGATGGTGCAACTCAGCCTAAGCAAGTCGTCTCTCTATTGCCGTTTTGCGTTGCTGCGACACACATTGCTGTATAAAGTGTCACTATTATAATGTGTCCATAATGTTTCTTTTTTACTATACCATGTCATATTTTTCTGTGTAAAGCCCAGTCTGTGAGCACGTAGAATTTTGTCCAATGACCCCAAGCTACCCATCCTTATCACTCGCGTGTAATTATATTGCTGCCGCGACTGTGTGATTACGCGCGAGTGATAAGGATGGGTAGCTTGGGGTCATTGGACAAAATTCTACGTGCTCGCGGACCAGACTATAGTACCTATGTACTTTTTTAATTCTACTATTGGAACTCTGTTTGTAATGCGTGTTCCTGTTATGCAAATAAACGTTTTATCTATCTGTCGGCAGGGCGCGCGCCACATCTTCTCCGGCGCTGTGGGCAAGAACATCGCCAACCCCACCGCCATGCTGCTGTGCTCCGCCAACATGCTGGCGCACGTCAACCTGCACTCCTACTCCAAGATGATGAAGAACGCCATCAACAAGTGAGTTCGTTCTTCGTTTCAGCCAAATGACGCCTGCTGCTGGACAAAGCGGCTTTTACCCGTGGTCCCCCCAACATGTCCCCAATTTATTTTAACCATGGTCCCACCGCACTAAGTGGCAAACATTGCTTGTCACCTAGCCTAGGTATCTATAATATTATAAAAAAATCTATAATTAATATAGAAAATAATTATAGGTAGGTACGGCACCATAATATCTTTATAATATCTTCACATCACACATTTGGGTTAAAGTCACTCATATCCTACTCGGCGTTTGATATTTCATCCTAGACATAGTAGGTGACATGCAATGTTTGCCACTTAGTGCGGTGGGACCATGGTTAAAATAAATTGGGGACATGTTGGGGGGACCACGGGTAAAAGCCGGGACAAAGACCTTCTCAAAGGAGTTCCACAACGACCGGTCCTACGCTGCCTGCATGTACTTCCTGCGACCTTCACCAGTACGGTTAGCACGAAAAACTTTCGAGTTCGAATCGTTTGCGTATTCGAATCGCCATGAAAAGATTATAGTAGGGAATTTAGTGCAAGAACCCCTCCACTTTGGTATAGAAGGCTCATTTTTGCACCAGTTGTTCTTTGGGTGCTCCTGAGTAGATTTCCGTCGGTAGACATCGGGAGCCCCCCCTGTGGAAGCAGGGGGAGGGGGGGCAAGTTTCCTTCTGCCGCGCTTCACTTTAAGGCCCATATCTTCAAAACTATGGGTATTAGGGCAAATGTGGTGTCATTTTCGGATAATTAAAGGATGGCGAATTCATTTCTAGAACAAACTTTTTGCCTTTTCATACAAAAAAATAGAAATATTGAGTAAAATTCACAAAAACCAAAAAGTATTTTTTTAAATAAACGTCGTTTACTTTTAAACCATTGGAGATAATCTAATAAAAAAAATATGTCCTGAAAGCTACATTTATCAGGATTATAAATATATGCCATTGTATGGTACTTTTTTCGAAAAAAGTAGGTGAAAAAAATGTTTTCTTCAGGACACAGCGGGCGAATTTTGATGCGCGTCGGAAAAAAATATTTATTTTATCCAAAAATTCATACTATTTGGTTCATAAGCAAGTAAAGATTATTATTTTAGAATTTATTTAGAGTTTCTGGCACATCATGCTACCATGATTTGTATTTTTTCTTCAATTAATTTTGAACTCAATGTGTTAGTCATAAGGTTGAAAATAGTTTAAATACATTTTATTATTGAAAATATCATAAGAAGAAAGCACTAAATAAAGAACTTGAATTTGTCTAAACGTCTAATGATTATTATTAGTATTTTAATTAACATTTTTATTTCTACATACTATTGTACCAGCGATTTAACGGAAAGGTAAGTGTGAGGAAAGTGAGGATTGATATTATCATAGTACGGGAGATTATTTTTAGCACAAAGGCTACGGCTGTGACCATTGTTGTTTTTTCAGACATCACCAGCTTCTGTACTACTTCTTGCACTAGCATCTCACCTTTTCCAGGCAAGCTTCGGCAGCTGGTCAATTGGTCCATGTAGGCTCCATGTTGCTATCGACTCTGGTCCACCCCCAACCAGTCGCGTAAAGGGAAGACTGAGTCGGTTACTTGCAACTGATCCTATACGCGAACCCTTTGATATACTGCCAGTAGCCAATGCTGATACAAAGCTGTCTGGGTTATCTTATGTATGGCCACACCTAAACGTAGTCCACAGCGACCCATTAGGATCTTTATTCTCCCTTTTTTATTCCCTATCATCCAAAAAAATCCTATCCATTATGTACGCGCCAGCATTAAAACCTCATGCAATTCAAACTCATGTCACACTATTCTATCACTCATTCTGACAGTCCTTTTCCTATCCTCTCCCTCCCACCTTCAGTCTCGCTCTCGCATCGCAACGCGCCGCTTCGCCTACCTATCTTGGCGTTAATACTAAATAAGTATCCAAAATAAACCAATTCAAATAAACACAAATCGCGCGCTAAACTCATCTCAATAAAAATTCAAGTGTTTGTGAAAGTGAAAGAAGAACCAAGCTTGGACCGTCCTGTGGAGTCTGCTCAATCGAAGGTATCCCATCCCATTCCTATCCCAATCTCCTACAACTCCTTTCTGGTCCTACCGAGCCGCATGGTTCATTTCCTATCCTTTACACTTACAGAAAATCACAACTACACATTTTCACGCATCCGTCATTTTGACAACTCTCTAGAAAATTCTAGAAAATTCGCTCGTTTGACACATTCTTTCTGGAAAGTTCGATTCGTTTGACATTTGACACATTCTAGAAATTACTATTCGCTCAAACGTCAACTCGTTGTTTGTAAACACGTGTATTTTTTAAATTCAATCTTTTAAAATTTTATTTCAATTCAATTTCAAATTCGCTTACATACGCTACGCATTTTATTTTCCTACTGGATTATAAATAAATACGCACAACTCAACTCATTTTTAACGCTAGCTCTCGTGCGTGTGTTTGCTCACCTACAATACAATGGAGGGAGTAAAACGCAAAATTAATTTGCTTGAAGCTAAAAAAGAAGCGCTTTTTCAGAGGGTTCAGGAACTATACGACCTCAGCCTAAAGGTCTCCGACCCTCAGATTGAACAAATTTTCATGTCTCGCATGCATTCGATTGAAAAAACAAGATCGGATTTTCTTGATACTATTGACGAACTTAATTTGTGTTATATGAAACATGATGAGGAACTCAAACCTACATTTGCCGCACTCAACTCGTTTGACGATTTGTACTGTAACATCCTTTCGGTGCAAAGCTCCATCGCACAACTAAAGGCCAACACAGAGCGTCGCAAACAGGATTTCGTAAAAAAATTACCGCCTTTAGAACTAGTCTCTTTCGACGGAGCCCCTTCCAAGTGGCCCGTTTTCTACCAAAATTTTAAAACGCTTATTCATGAGAACACTGGTTTGTCTCCAGGTGAAAAGGCTCAATACCTTATAGGAAAACTTTCCGGAAAAGCACTTACAATTTGCTCGGGTATTCCACCGACTGGTGAGAACTATTACATAATTTGGAACAACCTATTAGAAAAATACCAAGACATAAGAGTACAAGCCTCTATGTATTTGGAACAATTAATAAACTTCAAATCGCAATCTTTAGATGAATTTTTGGAACAGTATTGCTCAGCTGAAGCTGCCTTACGACGTTTACAGATTGATGACCTTTCCGATTTCATTTTGACTCATATTGCTCTCAGTAAATTAGACAAAGACACTCTAAATTTATTTGAACAATCCATTAAGCACGTAAAAATGCCTACGTTTAATGATCTCAAGACTTTTATAAAAGAACAGAATAAAATCCATGCTTTACGCTTATGTTTTACGCAGAATAAGCCGTACGTTAATAATAAAACGAATTTCGCATCGCAGTCTAAAAACTCGAAACCGACACAGTCGTTTGTTTCTAATACAGCTTCTGGAGTAAAACCCAATCAACATTACTTCCAATCTCAACCGAATTCGCAAGGCTCATACACTCCATCCGCTGTACGCAAGAATTGTCAACTTTGTAAGACGGAACCTGAACATGCCCTGTTCAAATGCAGTTATTTTCGCTCGAAAAATGCGCCAACTCGCTACTCTTTAGTGAAAAAATGTAACTTTTGCCTCAATTGTTTGGGCTTTCATAATGTTAAATATTGCAAATCTCAAAATCGTTGCTCAGTTTGCCAACGTAAACATCACACTCTTATTCATATAGATAACTTTAACGTGAATAGACCTATGACGTCACGACAGCTGACTTGCAGCGCGACGCTTTCGCCGACCGACGCGTCCATGTCCGCGCCCGGTCCGGTCACGCCGCCGTTGCAATCGATGCCAACCAACAATGTATCTCTCTCTGCAGTCACGCCGTCGATCGCTGATGAATCTAGTACCACGGTCTTATTACCCACCGCGTCAGTGTATACTTATGACAATAATAAGACGTGTCAAAAATTACGCGTGTTTCTAGACACAGGTTCGATGAGCAACTTTATCACAAATAAATGTTGTGCGCGACTGAACTTAAAAGTCAATCCGCTACCTACCACTATTAAGGGCATAGGTCAGTCTGAAAGTGTGTCGCTAGGATATGTATCTTTCACAATTGCCTCACGCTTTGATCCCAGGTGTAAATACACAATAAACGCACGCGTCATTGATACAATAACCGATTATTTACCTAATGTAAGGGTTGACATAACCCAGTTATCGCATTTACAAGGTCTTCCTATGGCTGATGACAGCTTCGATATCCCTGCTGAAATCGATTGTTTGTTAGGCAATGAGATATTCCCGCTTCTTTTAGGTAGTAATAAAATAACTTCACCGCAATCCTCTGTCATCGCCATCGAAACCACGCTCGGATATCTCGCTATGGGACGCGCTCAGTGCTACTCAGCTCATTCACGCAATGATAATAAAGCATTCTTTTGCAATGTAGACTCGCACTCATTAGAATCACTCACGCAACGCTTTTGGGAGCTTGAAAATGTACCTACTAAGAGACACATCAGCCCTGACGACGAAATATGTGAAAACATTTTCCAATCAACTCATTCTCGCGACGACTCTGGGACGTATACCGTTTCATTGCCATTTAAACTCGACCCATCAGAACTCGGCGATTCTTACTTTACTGCTAGGCGTCGCTTTTATAACTTAGAGAAAAGGTTAGACTCAACTCCGGGCTTACGCACTAACTATAATGAAAATATTCAAGACTGTATCGATCGCGGTTTTCTGTCAAAAGTCGAAAACGCATCGAATTCAGAGGAAAATACTCCAAATTATTATATACCTCATCATGCAGTATACCGACCAGATAAACTCACTTCAAAAACTCGAGTCGTTTTAGATGCAAGTTGTAAAACAACCTCTGGAAAGTCGTTAAATGATGTTCTTTACACTGGCCCAAACTTACAAAGTAATATTTTTGATCTTTTAATTAACTTACGCATTTTCTCAGTCGCTTTATCTGCTGATATTGAAAAGATGTATTTCTGTGTAAAGCTTGATCAAAATCACCACCCGTTTCAACGCATATTATTTCGATTTGATCCTGAATCACCGATTGATACTTATCAATACAATAGGGTTTCTTTTGGCGTTTCTAGCTCGCCTTACCTCGCTATGCGTGTCGTTCGCCAACTCGCTGAGGACGAGCGCGCGAATTATCCTATCGCCGCGTCTGAAGCTCAATCCTGTATGTATATGGACGATTATGTCTCATCGATGGACGGGTTAGAAAAAGCTGAACAATCTTACCATCAAATGGTTAAGATGTTCATGGCCGGGGGGTTTAAAATGGTTAAGTGGATCTCGAACAACCCTGAGCTTATAAATAAGATTCCCGATTCGCATAAAAATCCACAGCTCGTCGATTTTGACACTGACTCAGAAATTACGACAAAAATCATAGGCATGCAGTGGCAACCTAATGATGACGTTTTTCTTTACAAAATTAACTCTACTAACTCTGACCAATGCACAAAACGCACGATTCTTTCCGCAACCGCTAGATTATTCGACCCTTTGGGTTTGCTAGGCCCTGTGACAGCGTTTCTCAAACTCTTAATTCAAGAATGCTGGCAGCGCGAACTTGAATGGGATCAGCCAGTTCCAGACTCAATAAAAAATAAATGGAATCGGTTTGATAGTGAGATTAACTATTTATCGCAATTAAAAATATCTCGTCATATAGGAATCACCGCGGGTTGTCACGTCACTATCATGGGCTTCGCGGACGCCAGCGAAGTATGCTACGGAGCTGTAGTTTATGTGCGCGTGAGCTCTGATGCAGATTCACCCGGTGAAGTCTTTCTTATCGCATCCAAATCGCGCGTCGCGCCTTTAAAGAAAATATCTCTTGCGCGGCTTGAACTGTGCGCAGCGCTGCTCTTAACAAATCTTTTGTTACCGGTTCGCGATAGTATAGAGAATCGTTATCCTGTTAACTCAATTTACGCATTTTCAGACTCGACTGTCACTCTCACGTGGATACATTCTCCCGCGTACAAATTTCACACATTTGTTGCGAATAGAATTACTGAAATTAATTCGAAACTCAACGCCAAAATTTGGTATCATGTTAATGGAAATGAAAATCCTGCAGATGTAATATCGCGACCGGTAACTCCTAAAGCATTATTAAATCAATTAAATTGGTTTCACTCTCCTCAATGGACAGCTCAGCCAATCTCGCAATGGCCTATCGAGCCATTTCAAGTTTCATCTAACAGTGTTCGACTGGAAGAGAAAACTATCGCTCTTGTTTCAGAGACAAGCTCTCAATCGAACTCTCACCCTTTCGATCGATTAATTGATCGCATTTCCACGTACCCAAAATTATTACGCGCTACTGTGTACGTGTTACGCTTCGCAAAAATACTACGTTCAAACGGAGTGGTTACATCCTCTGATTTAGAACTCGCTGAACTCTATTTAGTACGCCATATACAGGCACTATTTTTTACTCAAGATATGCACGCAATTAAAAATAATAAACCCTTTAACAAATCGCTTCTCAAACTTAACCCTTTCATTGACTCTGATAATATACTTCGTGTCGGAGGTCGACTCACTCACTCTCAACTCAACTATGGACAAAGGCATCCAATCATTCTATCGCCTAAACATCGCTTCACTCAACTTTTAGTTGATTACTTTCATGTATGTAATTTACATACTGGTCCTTCACTTCTACTCAGTCTGCTTAGACAGAAATTTTGGATACTTTCCGCACGTAACTTAGTACGTCAAAGAGTGCATCAATGCAATATCTGTTTTCGTTTAAACCCTAAATCTACAAACCCTCTTATGGGCGACTTGCCATCATTTCGCGTTTCAGAAGCTAAAGCCTTTGTTTATACATCGGTCGATTATGCAGGTCCCTTCTTTATTACTCACATTCGCCGCAGAGGTGTTAAAAGCCAGAAGGCTTATATTTGTTTATTTTGCTGTCTTACAACTAAGGCTCTACACATAGAGTTAGTTTCAGACTTAAGCTCTGATCTATTTCTCGCCGCTTTTCGTCGATTCATTTGTAGAAGAGGCCCCGTTTCCATGATATATAGCGACGGAGGTACTAACTTCATTGGCGCTAAACGCAAGCTTGACGAAATTTACGCTCTTTTGGAATCTGACTCTCACAAAAATTATTTAAGTTCACATTTGGCTGAACAACGCATTAAGTTTCTTCATAGTCCACCATATGGTCCGCACTTTAACGGCATCACAGAGATAAATGTTCGTTATGTAAAAACGCATCTTTATAAAGTTATTGGTCTTCAAGTGTTAACATACGAAGAGTTCAACACTGTACTTGTACAAATAGAAGGCTTATTGAATAGTCGACCATTGTGTGTTCTTAGCTCTGACCCATCTGATATATCCGCTCTCACTCCCAATCACTTTCTCAATATAACTCCACTGAAATTCTTACCAGTAGAGAATGTCTCTGATATTTCTGACAATCGGTTAACGCGTTATCAGTTAGTCAATAAATTAGTGCAAAGCTTTTGGCGTCGCTGGAGTCAGGAGTATTTAACTTCTCTACAACGCCGTGAAAAGTGGAATACGGTGACCAAACCGATAGATGTGGGCTCTGTTGTTGTTATAAAAGATGACAATGCGCATCCTCTTTGTTGGCCATTGGGTGTGGTTGTGGAAGTATATCCCGGAAAGGACAAAATCATTCGCACCTTAAAGATTCGCACTGCAACCGGTACTTATGTTCGGCCTGTAGTTAGAGTTTGTCCTCTTCCTTTACAGTAACTCAAATAATGTTCTTAACTTTATTTTAACCTTAACTTTAATTTAACTCAACTTTAACGCTCATTTAACTCAAATTTAACTCGTTTAGTTCTCTCTAACGCATGCTTTTTTGCGTTTTTAACTTTATTTTTTTTTTTACAAACGCTACTCAATCTAGAGGAAGACCTCTAGGCCGGGGGAGTTGTACGCGCCAGCATTAAAACCTCATGCAATTCAAACTCATGTCACACTATTCTATCACTCATTCTGACAGTCCTTTTCCTATCCTCTCCCTCCCACCTTCAGTCTCGCTCTCGCATCGCAACGCGCCGCTTCGCCTACCTATCTTGGCGTTAATACTAAATAAGTATCCAAAATAAACCAATTCAAATAAACACAAATCGCGCGCTAAACTCATCTCAATAAAAATTCAAGTGTTTGTGAAAGTGAAAGAAGAACCAAGCTTGGACCGTCCTGTGGAGTCTGCTCAATCGAAGGTATCCCATCCCATTCCTATCCCAATCTCCTACACATTAGTTAGGTGAATTAAGCGTCTGAGTGAAAGCCACCTAATAGTCTTCTGATGCCGGATATGCTGACCCAAGCAGACCCATCCTTACAGTATTAAGTGTTTCATGGATCCCACATGTATTCCACATGCTCGAGAGCTTCTGTTGTTAGGCCCATTTTGTGGGACATGTGGTTCGTTTCATAATGCCGAGTTTGCCCTACCTGTAATTGCTTGGGCTTACGTTTGATAAGTTTTCTCCATGACCCTGTATTTCCCTTTAGGAATGATTTGGAGAGGCTTATATCGTTGGAGTTTTCCCATTCAGCCCTGTGCTTCTTGGATATGGCCATAAGGTACATATGCTTTTAAATAAAGGTACTATCAGTTCTGACCCAATAGGTATCGTCTCTGACCCTTCTAGACTGTCGGCTCTCTCATTGCATTCGATCCTTGTATGTCCAGGTATCCCACATCAGGGACACTTTGTCATGCCTTCAGAGTTTGTTCATCTTTAAGACTGCATCTAGAATAATTCTAGACTCAACCTTTACTGAGGCGATGGCTTTGTTTGAGTGCTGCCTGGGCTGTGGCCCAGGATGTAAATATTGCGTTTTTACACCCCTGTTTTTAGTGCACACATAATAAATTATAGCGTAGAATTCAGCTTGAAATACTGTAGCAAACCTCCTTAAACGTTCACTGTGTTCGTAGTGTTTACAGTAGACTCCCGGTCCCGTTCCCAAGGCCAGGCCATCTTGGCTTGGAGCTGTCAGTAAAACAGATTAGGCTGTATTGTTTTAGATCAAGTACCTCCTACTATTACTACATGCTTGACTATGAACGAGTGCTGTAAGTGCCCACCAACCTAGGCAGTTTTGTATCAGTATATCAAGGGCAGTAATTATGTCCTTATGATTTTTTAAGTTATTTAAAATTTAGTTGGTTCAAGGGGTTCCCGTATAGGGTCAGTTGCAAGCAACCGACTCAGGCTTCCCTTTACCTGACTGGGTGGACCAGAATCGATAGCAACATGGAGCCTACATGGACCGATTGAGGTGAGATGCTAGTGCAAGAAGTAGTACAGAAGCTGATGATGTCTGAAAAAACAACTATAATGGTCACAGCCGTAGCCTTTGTGCTAAAAATAATCTCCCGTACTATGATAATATCAATCCTCACTTTCCTCACACTTACCTTTCCGTTAAATCACTGGTACAATAGTATCCCAACTATATAATATATATAATATTATAAATGCGAAAGTAACTCTGTCTGTCTGTCAGTCTGTTACGCTTTCCCGCTTAAACCTCGCAACCGATTTTGATGAAATTTGGCATAGAGATAGTTTGAGTCCCGGGAAAGAACATAGGATAGTTTTTATCCCGGTTTTTGAAACAGGGACGCGCGCGATAAAGTTTTTCTGTGACAGACAAAATTCCACGCGGGCGAAGCCGCGGGCGGAAAGCTAGTGTAGAAATAAAAATGTTAATTAAAATACTAATAATCATTAGACGTTTAGACAAATTCAAGTTCTTTATTTAGTGCTTTCTTCTTATGATATTTTCAATAATAAAATGTATTTAAACTATTTTCAACCTTATGACTAACACATTGAGTTCAAAATTAATTGAAGAAAAAATACAAATCATGGTAGCATGATGTGCCAGAAACTCTAAATAAATTCTAAAATAATAATCTTTACTTGCTTATGAACCAAATAGTATGAATTTTTGGATAAAATAAATATTTTTTTCCGACGCGCATCAAAATTCGCCCGCTGTGTCCTGAAGAAAACATTTTTTTCACCTACTTTTTTCGAAAAAAGTACCATACAATGGCATATATTTATAATCCTGATAAATGTAGCTTTCAGGACATATTTTTTTTATTAGATTATCTCCAATGGTTTAAAAGTAAACGACGTTAATTTAAAAAATACTTTTTGGTTTTTGTGAATTTTACTCAATATTTCTATTTTTTTGTATGAAAAGGCAAAAAGTTTGTTCTAGAAATGAATTCGCCATCCTTTAATTATCCGAAAATGACACCACACTTGCCCTAATACCCATAGTTTTAAAGATATGGGCCTTAAAGTGAAGCGCGGCAGAAGGAAACTTGCCCCCCCTCCCCCTGCTTCCACAGGGGGGGCTCCCGATGTCTACCGACGGAAATCTACTCAGGAGCACCCAAAGAACAACTGGTGCAAAAATGAGCCTTCTATACCAAAGTGGAGGGGTCTCCATACAAATCATTGCACTAAATTCCCTACTATTAGTACGAAAACTACCACAGCGCCTTTGTGAACTTGTCGTAAAGTGAACTTAGTATGAGAAATGGTTGCATGAAACTTATTTTGAGAATCAAAATTGTCACATTATCGTTTAATTCCAAGTTTGTCGAATACGCAAACGATTCGAAGACGAAAGTTTTTCATGCTAGAGGTACATACCGATCGTCGATCGGTCAAAAAATGAATGTCAGACCTTAATCAGACTGCAGTGACGCGTGTGCATTGACAGAGTAAATACAAATGAGTAGGTCATCTTCATAGAAACGCATCGAGCGCGGTTTGTATGTGAGCGTGCCAATACAATTGAGAATGTTACTAGGTATGCAAAATCACTTGAAACCTATGTTACAGTTAAGCTTTTACATTTACAAATACATTGGTTTTTATTTCATTCAAAAATACCCAGTAGTTATGATTTTATAGGCATTCAAAGTTCGCTTAAATATTGAGTCCCGCCGACGGTCACGTGACCCCGTGTGACGTACATTCACAGCGTCCGCTCACTAGAAAACGGATATAAACATAATTAAATAATTTTTTTTTGTAAATACAAACTTATTATACATATTAACACCCAGACCCATCACAGAAATTAAAATTGAACCAAACCCAAACTTGATGCGATTGTGTCGTTTTATTGCGAATTACCTTCCAGCTCCATCATTAGACCCCGATTACTATATAGAATTAAAATACTCATCAATACAAAACGAACGAGCCCAAACTCGATGCATTTAAGTCGTTTTATTATAGAGTTCCTATGGCCACCTTCCAGCTCCATCATCAGATCAGCTCCATGTCATCATAATATTGCATGGTCATCCAAATCACATGTGTTTGCGAAATTTCAGCTTAATCGGTTGCCTGGAAGTGGGTCTTAATTCAGTTTGCAAGATTCCACCCATACAAATATGAGCCAGTCGTTGTAATATGACGTCACGCGCATAAAATGGCTGGCCGGCCGCCGTCCGCACTTTTAAAATTCGATATCTTGGAAACTAATTGACGTATCGAAATAATTCTTTCACGTGTATTTTTTATTTTTAACAGAGAATACAGAAAGCTAAAAAACAAAATTAGTGAACATTCTTCATTCGGCGCAACACCCCGCTAATCCACGCTAAATTTTGTCAGTGTGTGCGTACGCGCCGCATACGTATTGGCGCGCTCACATACAAACCGCGCTCAATGCGTTTCTATGAAGATGACCTACTCATTTGTATTTACTCTGGCATTGATCTTGGCGTTTGCGTGTTTACAATGCCAAACGTACTTCGAGCGGGTGAATCATTAGTTCGGGGGCGTAATGAGAGTTAACGTCAAAAGAATTCGATATCGACTGAGTTAAAAAATATGGAGATTTTAGTTCTTAGAAGTTTCCGTTAGGGGCGCTGTACGAAACTATGAAGTCACACAATAAAACAAAAGATAATCCTTTCTGACCCGTGGAACACCAAAGTGGTACACCTAGGTGTTCCATGGTTTAAGATAATGTTTGTCTATTACGTCCCACTACATGGCACATGCTCTTCCCAACTGGTCTTTTTACAAGATGCCTTGTCTAAAACGAATTCTTTACCAGTGTAGATAATGCTAATGTGTTTTTTCCAGGGTTCTCATGGACGGCAAAGTGAGGACAAAGGATCTGGGCGGCCAGAACACCACCAAGGACTTCACAAACGCCGTTATCCACAGCCTCGACCACTAAACACAGAACTGACACTAGTGTTGCGTGCGTATAATTACCGATATCGATATCCTTGAAAAAGTAGACGTTATATCGAGTCAACAGTACAAAATAATTCAAATGTAATATCGATATTTATGTTGAAGACAGCATTTGCATAGCCAATGTAGAACGTAAGTTTCAATTAGATAATACTCATGCTATCTTCCATGTAGAATATCGATAATTCTAACAAGTGACAATACTTTACTACTTTTAAAACTTAACGCAACATTTAACCAACGGTAGCTCGTAAGAATATTTATTTTAATCTAATTTTGTCTTAGATCTGTCAATGAATTTAAAATGCAAAAATCAGTTTTAATTTCGCAGTATTTTTTTTAAATTAAGTAGAAAATCGACATTGTTACCAAATGTAAATACAATAAAACAATTTTAAAGTTGCTTACTGTTTTATTGGTTGCTTTATCCACCGATACCGTCGCGACTTGGTTGAACGTACACCACTATTGATATGAGGGGAGACTGACACTGGATACTGCTTTAGTTACATGACTTCGGTTGTTTTGTTCTTTGTCTTCGTAAGGACGGTTGACTCGGCGTTGTTGTGGGATCAGTCGTAAGCGCCGGGTTGCGGTATAACTCTCGGAACTGCTAGCTTCTTCACTCTGTCTGATATCACGTACTTTAGGGCGCCCCTTGGAACCTGATGAAGAATATTTTTTATTAGAATATAACTAAAAGAAGGTGCATTACTTTATCAAATTGTTAGCTCGCAGTCTAATGTTATAAGTACAGGATTACCGATATATCGATATCGATACAAAAAATCTGTAAGGTATCACTAAAATTTGTCATTAGGAATAATATGAATAAAATCTTAGAGTAGGCGCACACCGTTGATTTTTAGTTGGCCGCTAGTTGTGCCCGATTTTAATTTGTATGAAGAATCGGCCAAATCGAATCGGCGTAGTGTGCGCACTCCCATACATGCTAAACTATCGGCCGACGAAAAATCAACGGTGTGCGCCTACTCTTAAACTTACTTTGATAGGATCTCTGTACCAAGCTTCCTGCGAGAGCCGTTTGTAGATCTTGAAGTCTGGCCGGTAGCATATCTGGTTGATCCTCGGTAGTAACTGGTCTAGAGGTTTGATGTTGCCTCTCTGTAAAAGCAATATAAATGGTTTGCCATTATAGGTACATTATACGTAATAAATTCATAAACCTAATCTGCACTCGACGAAGAATTTAAAAAAAATCCTTGATGTCAGACTAAAATATGAGCCATTATAGGCGTGGCCAAACAGACCAGGGTCGGCGTCAGGTCTTTAAATAAGAGGGGTCCTGCGAGATACGTTTGAGAATATACATGAGCTCTTTAGTAATTAACTTCTTCGCTTGTACAGCTGTATCCACAACCAAAAGGCCAACACAAGGATCAGCTTTTAGGCCCGGTTTCCATCAAAGCGGAGAGGAGAGGATGTGTTTGAATAAGCAACCGGATCTCGTTATTTCCACATCACTTTTCCGCTCATTCGGAAATCTTTATAGTTTTCAAACACCTTTGCGCTCTTCGCATTAATGGAAACCGGGCCTTATGCGACGCGTGCGTAGTGAAGTTCGGTCTTCTGTGTTGCGTAGACGTTACAAGAATGCCTACGTCAGAGAATGGCTTTTGTAACAGGTTTGTCTTACCTTTATAGGCGGGGGTTTGAATATCTCCTCTCTTCTAGGCCCGGCGATCTGCCCGATGTAATCCATGTGCTTCTTCCATTCGCTCTCGGTCCAGCCTCGCTTCTTCTTAACCTCCTTCGTGTCCTGCTTCTTCAGATCTAACACGCAGTTGGCGAGCTTGGAGTAGCATGTCACGTTGGCCGCCTCGATCATGCGGTCGATGCGCTCCATACGCTCTTGGCTGAATCGGTGCTTGTACATCTTTTTGATGATTAGGAAGCGGCTGGAATTTGAGGGTAGTTAATTTAGTAGATGCGATATTATGATTACTTAGAATAAGAATTAAAGCTGGGCGACCACTGAAAATTAGATAAAGTTCATGGGTTCAATTCCAAAAAAAAAAATCTTGCTAATCCCCGTTGACGGAGATTGTCAACGGGGATTATCCATCAACGGAGATTAGTGGAATAAGCCTACCATGCAGCTTGCGATCTCAACATAGTTTGATACCTATTGTGTATCTCAATCTCAGTAGTATGATAGTATTAGTTTACATATTTATTCCATCAAACCCCAACCCAAGCAGTCGTATTTAACCGCATAACAATTGATTTATCTATTGAGTCTCGCGGTGCTTGAAGGGCTACGGTATGTGTAATCAATCACACGATTGCCAATTTCCTTATTATCGCGCGCGTGCTAGTCTAACTATAGTCTATCTATCGAAGTGAGATCAGACTTACCGAATATAAGGCCATGCGGCGTCATTGACCCTGTCTGACAGTTGCGCGTTTATAGCAGACTTCCGTATCCCTCTTGGCGTGAGAGCAGGCATGCCCTCACCCGTATCGATGATGTACTTCCTTGGTACACTCAGGATATTCAGCCTCCTGGATATTTTGTAAGGGAAGGTGCTCGTTGGCAGATCGAATTTCGGCTTGCCCATGGTAGCTAGCTATTCAGAGAGTTATATGGTGGTAGGGGGAATGTCCGGGTGTTACATTTTATATTTTTGTGTTTATTTCAATTTGGTGTCCATTTTCGTGCGCTCTCGACGGCGGTGTTGATTGACAGGTGTCTGAATTTCGAAGTGTGGGTTTTACTTTTTTGTTTCTTGGAAAGGTTGTATTGTAATATTGAAAAAGTATTTCCTTGCAAACTTTTGTCTGTGACTCTGTATGATGTGAGAAATGGGTGCCTTGTGTACTTTTACGGACGGATCAAGTTTATTTTGTAACCTATTATTTACTTACACCGTTTGCTACAGCTTTCACGAGCTCGTGAAGCACTTTTCAGGATCAGTAAACAGTTTTTAAATACCTTGCACTTACAAGCGACTATTTCTAAACTCAGATCACTTATTTTTCGCACTCTGTACATTGTGTATTTACTAGGTATGTAAAGATGTAAATGAAACCACAGAAATGATTGAAAACGTTTGTATTAAACCTTAACATAAATTGTTCTTTTATAAATTCACAACAGAATACTGATCTTCACAAACGTACAGCAGCCTTGTTTCACATCTGTTTCACCTATAAAACCAGTCATGTGAACGACTGTTTTACATTTTGAGATCCTTCACTATGGAAAAAGCAAACCTAAAAGTTCTATTGAAGATGCAATGATTGACACAAGCGTATCTTTTGAAAATTCACAACGTTCTAATGTAATAGATAAATATGTAAAAAATAATATTCCAATTTATTATACTCTGATCATTCTAAGACAAACAACAAAAACTGTGGTAACATATTTTGAATCTTATTCCAATGTTATAAGCTACATGCATGTCGTTTAAAAGTAGTTATAATTTATGCCACAGGCGGCGCTTGTGTCAATCATCGCAAACACAACGGAACGCAAACTTGCGATAACTAATATCACAAATATCTCACGTTGTAGACTACATTTTTAATTAACATCATATAACAGATAAATACATACATAACAACAATAGAATATGTATACAGAACAATATTTCACATTGTGACAAAAACTGTACATTGAATTTGTTGTGTAACAAATATTTATGTAATTCGGCTGTCAAACAGCATAAATTCGAATAAATAATAACAAATATTCAATAATATCTTTGTTAAAATTAGTCTACAACGTCGAAATTGGAAATAATAAGCAAAAAATAACATAAAAATAAGCGACAAGACATTTAAATCCTCCTACATTTTAATTTCATTAATTTAAAAGTGCCCATCTCTATTAATTGTGCAAGATAAACTCATTGAAATAAAAATTATAAATCAGTTTTGCATGTGACGTACATTTTATAGGTGAAAATCAAATAAAATGACAAAAAGGAATGTCATTTAGAGGGGCGAGTGGCGCCAAAACATATGAAGGCCTGTGCCACCTCTACAATAAATTAATATATTAAAAAGTTCTCAAAAAACCTTCCAAAATTTAAGTAGTTCTTGATGCAGAAATTTTGAGCACCCATCAAAAAATAAATGTTACAAGAATTGACTGCGACACTGGTATACAGACACATCTACGAGTATAACATACATATTTTATAATAAGTTAGTGTTCCCACTACCTTTTATGATAAGTAGATCTTTTATGTGTTTTGAATGCATTAATATCAATGCTGAGAACACTCCCAGGTATTAACGTGTTTAAAAACAATGATGTAACTTTAAAATTTATCAGATTCCGATCTTAATGATACTAAATGCTTTTGTGAATCATTAATAGATTCTTAAAAAGAAAAAACAATTCCATATCTCCACAAATAGTCCAGTCAATAAAGCATTATAGATGGAAAACTGTAGAACACAATTTCTGACTTCACGACTATTTAGACTAGTTAGGAGGTGAACATAGCAAAAGTCCCCGTCCTTAGCCCTTGAGCCGGCGGGGAGAGGGGGGTTTAAAGGTGCCACTTTTCGGTTTTTCGCTTAATCCTCGGAAACTATGCGTCCTAGTGACATGACTACTATGAACCAAAAAAAGCATATTCAATTTGCTACAGGTGAGATAGTCAACTTTTTTGATAAATTGTATAGTTTTCGCGGCATCTGCTCTAGAAGGTCTGTAATATTGGAAATTTTATTTTTGTCTTACATGTTCTTATCAGGAGAAAATCGACTAAATCAACATTGAGCAATCATTCTAGACATGCGGGAGCATGTTAAGCCTAGTTCCAGGGAGGGGACTGCACCGTGCGTATATTTAGACGAACCACTTTGAGCCACTATTGACTCCTCATCACTCAAAAACTACTGTGCATTAACACTTCAAATTTGGCTCATGTGTTGAGACTTGCAAGATATACATCAGCTTCAAATTTCATAAATATGCCTCAAACGGTTCTTTAGGTATTGACGTCCAAAAATCTGGCAGTGTATAAAATGCTTTTAAAATTGTAAAATGCCAAAAAAACTTTGATTTTCTTTTTTATGGTCTCAAAGGTGCGTTTTTACCAGTGTCAAATGGGCCACGATGGAGTTTGAAGTCTATTCTTCATTTTCTTATTTAACGATGACACAACTTGGCTGTTATAATGTAACATGCTGAGTTTTAAACTAAATTCTATAAGTTTGAAGTGGCTTACTATGATACTATCTCCTAAACGAATGGACCGATTTTGATGCGGTTTAAAGTTAAACAATAGAGTGGTTTTATAAGTTTGACGTGGCTTACTACGGTATTATGTCTCCTAAACGAATGGACCAATTTTGATGCGGTTTAAAACTTTAAAGTTACACCATCGTTTCGCCTGGGCTATCGACAAGTTTATCGACTCTAGGCAGCACTATTTGAGGTTGCCATCAATGGTTGTGATGCCGTCGGGCTGGCCGACTTCATATACGGGTGTGACGGGGTCTTCCACGATTTTTTTGTGTCGATTTCTTCGGGCGACAATGCTGGAAAATACATAAATGATTAGGAAAAACGTATTGGTGTTGGACGTTGATATCGATGTAGAAATGACCAGGCAAAGAAATGTGCATGTTTCAGAAATATATTTTATAATTAGTAAGTGAGATTATCATAATTTCGTTGCGGGTCCAATGACAGTTTAACTTTCCCCTGGGACAAACTTGACCTTCACTGGTTGTGTTTTTATTGGCGGTCAAGCTGTATATCCTGGCTGCACAGGAGTTGTAGCACTGGGAACGAGAGGTGGGAATAGTCCCGTTTATTATAATAAATTGGAGAAAACAATTTTTCTAAGAGTCAGTTTAAATTAGCTTTAGATTTGACACTTTCTGCCTCTACATTTATTCATTCGTCACTTTACTGATCTTATTCGAGTAATAACTGGAGTAATTCGAAAGTGACTTAAAAACCTAGTTTATATTAACTTACTTTAAAATAATTTTAAGACCCTGGTCATTTCTTAATAGATTTAATTGAGTGTACAGAAGTAGAAGTGTATTTGTATTGTATGCCTCAGATCATTGAAACAAGTGAGACTTGTAAAGGGTTGTCTAGAATCTGATATATGAAAATAAATTAAGACTGATAAAGTATAATGCCACGTGATTTGGTCCACGTACCTATATGTTTGTATAATGCCCGTTTTCACCATCAATCCCTAATTTTTAATTGACCCCTATGAAAAGAAAATTCCTGTTATGTGTTATCATAGAGGTCACTTAAAAATTAGGGATTGATGATGAAAACGGGCATAAGACTTTCAAAGAAGCCGACTTATGTTCATACAAATATTACACATAGACGTACCTTCTTGGCAATTGATATGTAGAGACTAAATGTAGAGATAAGAAAAAAATATGTATAGGAAAATACCATAATTAATTATCTGAGTCACATAAACTCGAAAGATAAGATTATAGAAAATACGAGTTAGTGTAGCAAATTATTTTATAACTCATGAAGAAACAATTTATCAAATACTTATAAAATTAACATTAGAATTTTATTCCGATTTAATTAAATTTTAACTACTTTTACTAAGCTATATCTAAATTAATAAAAGTTGTTAAATAATATTTATTTAAATTGACATTAACATCTAGACAATTCTTTACGGATTTATACGAAGCACGATGTATAATTTCAGCGAGAAGAGTAAATAAATAAATAAAATAGTAAAGAAGTAAAAAAATAGAAGAAAAAGACAGAAGAAAGGAACAAGTGAAATAAGATTGTATTCTACTGAAATTATTCAATACACCTTTAACACAAGAAGAAATACATACATGCATTATTTTAATAACAAATACATACTACTAATTTGACAGCACATACCCAGTGATGAAATAAAGCCAAAAACATAACCCAGCATACATAAAATACATCGACAGTGTACATAAGAACATATTATTTCCCACTTGTTTCTCCCTGAGACATTCGTGTCTCGTGCGTAGTTTAAAATTATCGCATGTCACATCAGAAAGTAGAGTCAGCGTCAAATAGTTTGTGAGACTCAAAGTGGCCAATAAGTTGACATTATTTTATTCAATTGTAACAAAGACGTGTTGCGAACTTTTTGGCTACTTTGGGTGTCACGAACTATTTGAGGCTGACTGTACATAGTAGAAGTTATGTGTTTGTGTGGTTAAAAAACAATCGTCAAATGAATTCGAAACAAAGACCCAGTGTAATAGACTAATAGGTCTAAAGCCCGGTCTATGAGCACGTAGAATTTTGTCCAATGACCCCAAGCTACCCATCCTTATCGCTCGCGCGTAATTATGTTGCTGTCGCGCTCGCACACTCACTGCGGGCGCCCGTCGCACAGTCGCGACAGCAATATAATTACGCGCGAGCGATAAGGATGGGTAGCTTGGGGTCATTGGTCAAAATTCTACGTGCTCACAGACCAGACTATAGCGCTTATTTGAGTCATTGCCTGAGGTATGGGACCGGCAAGGGAGGGTGTTTTTGTGACAGTCAAACGTCAGCGAGACGTCAGCGAGCGTAGTGTGAGCTACCTCAAACGCATACGATACCGACAGCGTTAAAAAATATATGAAGATTTTAGTTCTTGACACTTTTTTATGCAGTCAATATCGAATGCGTTTGACGTAAACTCACAGCACGCCCCCAGATCTCCTTCAGATTTGTACGCTCTGTCACAACATAATTTATGTCATTGTCACTCCTCCCGAGTCGCTCCCATACCTCAGGCTAGTACCAAAGTAAATACAAATGAGTAGGTCATCTTCATAGAAACGCACCGAGCGCGGTTTGTATGTGAGCGCGCCAATACGTATGCGGCACGCACGCACACACATTGACAAAATGTAGCGTGGTTAGATGGGTGTTGCGCGCAAACCGCGCTCGGTGCGTTTCTATGAAGATAACCTACTCATTTGTATTTACTCTGCTAGTATAGACTTATTTAAGGGCTATACCTATACTTTACGTTGACGACCTACTATTAAATTTTGAAGTAACATGTCGATAATTTTACCCTATATCCAAAAACCGATAGTGCAAGCGTCCCCATTTTACCACAACCCGAACTTTTTACAAAACAGACGTACCTCCCATACTATGACGACAATCGAATGTGTATGATGTTCGACACGTAATGTTTATATGAAAATAAAAAAAAAACAACATAAACAAACTTTTTTCAATCGATGTTGGTGTATGGGCCCGATTTCAAGACAATCTAAATACATATAACTCAAAGGTGACTGACTGACTGACATAGTGATCTATCAACGCACAGCCCAAACCACTAGACGGATCGGGCTGAAATTTGGCATGCAGGTGTTATGACGTAAGCATCCGCTAAGAAAGGATTTTACGAAACTCCACCCCTAAGGGTGTAAAACGGGATCCGCGCGTACGAAGTCGCGGGCGGCTGCAATTTTTTTATAAAAAGTGTAAAAGTGCTTTTTAAAAGCTTATTGTAACAATATTTTGACTTTTATGAGCAGTTCTGTTGGTGTGTACCTCTTTCAAAGTACCTAAGTCAGTGTAGTAAGAACTTGACCTTCACTGGTCGGGTTTTTATTGGCGGTCAAGCTGTAGATCCTGGCTACACAGGAGTTGCAGCGCGCGGTGGGAACGAGAGGTGGGAATAGTCCCATAGTAATTGAATAACAAACAGAATACGTTGCGCATTTCATTCTTTAATGTAGTTTTTATTTTGTGTAAATCTTGAAATTGGGCCCAACGATAACTCATTTATTACAGATTCTATTTTTTTTCATGTTTTGTGTTGATTGTGCCTCAATTTGAAATTGATAAACCCCTTAAACATTTTCCCAATTTTAATTTTGAATTACCCATTTGTGTTTTTGTACTTAAAATAAATGAAAACCCATGTTTTAAAACAATTTAAGTCCACTGTTACGCTTGTAGACAAAGACGGCACAAATTAAAATCCCCAACGAAACAATTTAATCATGTAATTAATTACGTAAACTTAAGATTCCAATATTTATTTTCTTTATCCCTTACTTAAAAAATGTATAAGGTTGCTGAATTATTCAAAATAGTCTTAAAATTCTGGTTTAAAAATATAATCACCACAATGAAAAATAAAATAAACTAGATTTAAAAATATCTTAGTCTCAAATTTTTTATGATAGCATAGCGTTTGGAATTGGATCTTTATTAGATCATCTTTGATACCAAAAACAAACGCTTAAGTTTTCCAAGGCATTTTTTTATTATAAAACGAAACTCAAAATTCGATTCTAACTCAAGTCAATCATCATCATCATTTCAGCCATAGGACGTCCACTGCTGAAAATGCCTCCCCCAATGATTTCCACAACGGCCGGTTGGTGGCGGCCTGCATCCAGCACCTTCCCGCTACCTTTATGAGGTCATCGGTCCACCTTGTGGGTGGACGTCTTACGCTGCGCTTTCCGGTACGTTCCGTACTCAAATATACTTGAATATAATTTGTTAAAATGTAACTTTATTACACGGCCTTATAATTCAGCAACCTCATACTCGCCAAACGTTTACTAGAGCGCACACAAGCGAACACAGGTAGTACGTACCAGCCCTTGATCTTCTGGTAGATAAGGATCGCCGTCATTGGGATCGGCGTCATAATGGCCGCGGATACTGGAATCACTGTAAACGAATAAAATTGAGTATAAATATGCGTTCATATTATTAAGTGACAGTCAGAAATTGAATTTCTTATCGGTAAATCAAGTTGATTGACGCCTGAAATGTTTTGTAAAGAATCTAAGAATCGAACAGTTGGAATAGGACCACTCCCACTTTTTCCGTGGATGTCTTAAAAGGCAAGCAACTAAGGCTCGGTTCAAATTGAATGATATTGACAAAATGAAATCTGATTGGTTCTTCAAAACATTTCTACGTTCCGCCTTGGTGGAAACCGGGCCTAAGGCTTCGCAAACTGGTCATCACAAAAATCGGCCCTCCTACGTTTTACAGGAAAACTCGTTTCTACTGACACAATCATGGTGCCCCAACAATATTGGTGTTATTTGAAAGCCCAATAAATATCCTTAAAGAAAAACACATTTAATTTCTTAATAAACGATTAACATTAACGCGATATACAATAAATGTGACTTGAAAAAAGACCTCACTCTGGGCTCACCTCTGGGATCAATTAGACCAATTTTATGGTTATAAAACCAAATAATGATCTCACGTGTCCTCTTTAACAGATGGATAGCGATTAATCCCAACTTAACAGTTTTATAGCCATAAAAGTTGGCTCAAGCGTAACTACCTATTTTTTGAAGATGTGACTCTGGGTTCTTCTACAGACATATTTTTTAAAGAAAGAAAGAAAAAATATTTATTTGGTTTTTGGGGTAAAAACCTTTCCTTTAATGAAATGAAGTTTAGAACTAGGTTTTTAAATGGTGCCAATATTGGTGGGAAGTGGGGATGCATACGTTTGAAAGTGCTTGTCGCGGGAGGGTCGATTTTTGTGATGACCAGTGTATTTGGTCAGTTTGTAGGGTCCTCAATTAAGAAGAGTATGATCTCTAGTTGCCTACCTGTAGTGATGTCCGCCTCGGGCTAGCTCAGAGCATAGCGCAGCAGGAAGATGGCGATGCCTGTATTCTGGATGCCAGTCTCGATGGAAATGCGAGCGCGTCGCTGGTTCAAATCCCGCGGAGTACACACTGTATAATACCTCTACTCACCTTTTCTTCATCATCATCATCATTTCAGCCACAGGACGTCCACTGCTGAACATAGGCCTCCCCCAATGACTTCCACATCGCACGGTTGGTAGCGGCCTGCATCCAGCGCCTTCCCTTAAAGGTTACTTAAACCTTTGTTTTGTCACGTGTCATCCGTTGCGGGTCCAACGACAGTTTAACTATCCCCCGGGACAAACTTGACCTTCACTGGTTGGGTTTTTATTGGCGGTCGAGCTGTAGATCCTGGCTACACAGGAGTTGCAGTGGTGGGAATAGGCCTGTGGGATATGATGCTCAACCACAATAAGGAAGTTAGATGTTAGTGCTTCCTTCCGAGCGGGTGTTGTGCTCGGGGACCAAGGTCCAATTTACACCATCTCGGTGTGTCTATATATATTTGGCAGGATATAAAACTCCGTCACCGCGATGCAGGTTTGTATGAGCGGCGGAGTGTGCCATAGTGTAGTAGTGACAGCGCCATCTGTTGGTACACAGTTTGTAGTGGCGTATCGTCGGTGTCGCCACAGGCCCGTATTTGCTCACCTGTAGTGATCTCCGCTATAGTATAAAATAGATCTCTAGATAGTTGCCTACCTGTAGTGATGTCCGCTTCGGGCTGACTCAGCGCATAGCGCAGCAGGAAGATGGCGATGCCTGTGTTCTAGATGTCGGTACTGTATTAAGCTGGAGGTTGCGGGTTCGATCCCCGTGTGGTATAAAAACATGAACTAAACAAACATGATCGCGTTAATCCCTTAGTGGCTTTTGCGAAATCCACGAAAATAAATTGGAGTGGTTTTATTTTACTGGCGGAACTACACGGCACTATGCGATCATTACACCTCCCAACCCGTTTAGCCAGCGTGAGGAGAGAGAGATTGCGCTCCAGCAATGGAGACTAAATGACCTGATGATGATCTCCAGTCTATAGTCTGGTCCGTGAGCACGTAGAATTCTGTCCAATGATCCCTAGCTACCCATCCTTATCGCTCGCGCGTAATTATGTTGCTATCGCGCTCGCACACTCACTGCGGGTGCCAGTCGCATAGTCACGACAGCAATATAATTACGCGCGGGCGATAAGGATGGGTCACATTTCTGGTCTCAGAAATGTGACCACCTGTGACAAGGACGGGCTCAATAAATCATGAAATTCGTGTGACGTACTTTATGGATGGCCCCTTAGATCTATAGTATAGAATATTTTTCTAGATAGCTGCCTACCTGTAGTGATGTCTGCCTCGGGCTGGCTCAGCGCATAGCGCAGCAGGAAGATGGCGATGCCTGTGTTTTGGATGCCGGTCTCGATGGAAATGGCGAGTGCGTCCTTATGCGGCCGCTTGAAGATCCGCGCGAGCGCGTAGCCGAACATATAGCCGAGCCACGGGATTCCCATGCCCGCTACTACTATCTGTTGATTGTTGAAGGAAGGAATATGTTACGGAATAAAAGAACACACAATATATGGTAATTAAAATTTTCTTAGCGATTAGAATCGCTTCTCAAACTAAATTTTAAATAAACAACTTAAATGGATCTGCCTAAGGCGCGAATCGAACCCACGAACTTTCGCTTGTCGGGCGACTGCTCTTCCATCCGAGCTACTTAGACACTGGATGAACACGAATGTATGATTCGTTCAGAGACCAAAATCTCTGTGAAATTGAGAAAAAACAACTACAACGTTTTGCGACTGTTGTAAGTATACGATTTTATGCTTGCCTTGAATGCGCGCCACAATACAATCTTATCGAAGCATTTCATCGATTTTAGACCATATTAGTAGATAACGAGTTTATGTTATGTAAGATACGCCTCCTAGGCCGAATGGTTCTTTTGAAAAGTTCACGAGGCGTTGTGGCAATGACAAAAAGCCATAACGCGTTCTAAGCACTAGTTTTTGTAACGTATTATAACTTGCTGGCCGGTTCTCCAGACGGTTTTCCATCCAATTCTTTTTAATATTTGTACATGCAATTTTAAAGTGTTGCAAAGTTAATAAATAATCTACGTCTGCATTAAAAAAAATATTACATCAATTAATTATTATAAAAAACACCATCTTTTATTCTCAATGAAGCAAAAACAACTAACCTGCCAAGTGAAAAGCTGGAATATATACAGGTTCGTCACAATAGCGAACACGATGATAAATATCAGCAGCGTGCTTGAGAATCCCTTTAATATCTTGACCATAAACGCTGCGATCTTAGGTGTGAAACGCTGCATGGCCAGACCGATGCTCATAGGCACCAGGAGGCCTACCACGAACGTTATCACGTTGGTGTATGGCACCCCGATGTTGGCATTCGCGAATACCACTTGCCCGAGAGAGAAGATCCAGAGTGGCATGAAACCTGGGCAAGAAAAGAGGGAATAGAAAATGTATCGCACATTGGAATAAATAAACATCTGATGAGTTGCACCACTTCGTTTAGGCGCGATTGGTCCAATTCGCAATTGGTCCAATCGAGAAAAAAATACATATTCGCGATTAGTCCAAATCGCTATTGGTCCAATTCGCGATTGGGCCAATTCGTAATTGGTCCAACATAAAAGGTTATCCAAAATGAAAAAAATAAAGAGGTCATACAACTTTTACTAATTATGCAGAAAATAGCGAATTGGTCCAATCGCGAACTGGACTAATCGCGCCTAAACGGCACCACTTGCATCACCTTATAATAACCGTAACAATAACCGGTGTTTTTTGTATGGAGTATGAGAGATTTTTGACGTTTGTCAAAAGTTAAAGTAAGATGGTGCAACGCAGTCTAAATATACTTGGAAATTTTACACTGCGCCTCGTACAGTACCAAACATTACAGAACCAAATGTGTCTGAGTTTGTTGCGGTGTTATTCTCAACATTTGTCGAATTGCCTCAAAGAACTAGGACAAAAATATCGCCCACCTATGGGCATGTCTGGGCCTTCCCCGTGGGAATTTAGAGAAGGTGATAAGAACCGACATAGCCCGAAGAATCGTCAAACTTAATGGTAGTGGGCGGGGCATATCACGGACCGAATGACGTAGTTTGGGCACATCTCCTACTGGATGGACCGACGATCTGGTGAAGGTCACGGGCGAAGCACCCGGTCGGGACCGGTCGTTACGGAAATCATTTGGGAAGGCATTTGTCCAAGAGTGGACGTCATTCGGCTGAAACGAATTAAACAACGAAGACTCACCGAAAGAGAATATAGTGGATATCGACGTCATAGCGAGCAGATTCAGATTTCCGCCCAATATAAAGGTTCAGAGGTGGAATGAGGATCATTTCGATTTTTAGCTGTGAATGCAGATTTATAGGGCTAAGAAATCCTTAACACACAGTCCAAAAATTTTTGTTCTACGACAAAAATTGACGAAGTTATGGCCAAATTACTAAAAAAGTTCACTGACCGCCCGGCGCGGGGACGATGACGTCACTATATCCGATCCGAACGCTGCCGGCGTACTGCGTGGATAGAAAATATTTTTATCTAGCCAAACTGTCAGTTTTAGAGAAAAACTTGTAATGACATTTATTCATCAGAATAAAGTAAGCTATCGATAGGTAATTTTTAAAAATAGAAGTTGTGAAAAATAACGCAAAAAATCCACACGCTCATACGATTCAATGGAACGCAGAGACGCGATTGGGGTCTCCGCGATGGTATATTTGGCGATTTATTCAAATAAAGTGTTCATAAGTGTTGTTAGAGTCATATCTTCTTCCAAGTAAAATATAAAAATGTATATGTATTAATTTATTTACTTCTAACAATAAGGTATAGCTGAGGCAGATACACTCTGCCTAGGCTACAAGACATTGCTATGAAGATCATTTCGATGTACACGCAATACCTACCTGTTATTTAGTTTTTCTGAGTTAAACCTACGTACCTACCTATCTATGCGCCGTTCCCATGGGCGGGCCAGCTGCTGCAGGAAAGGACAGCTGCTCCCTCCTAGAAATCTATTTAATCTTAGCCTAGAAGCTGGGTATGACTCCCCCGCCCCCCTCCTCTCCCCAGGTCATAAGCTGGGCATGACTTCCCCCTCGGCCAGAAGTTGTATGATTTACCCCCCCCCCCCCGGCCCGAAACTGGGTATGACTTGACCCCTCCCCCTCCCCCCAGGCCAGAAGCTGGGTAAGGCTTGCCCCTCCCCCCAGGCCATAAGCATAAGCTGGATATGACTCCCCTTCGGCCAGAAACTGGGTATGACACCCCCCCCATGCCAGAAATGCCAGAAACTGGGTATGACTTGACCCCCCCCCCCCTCTCCGGGTAAGGGTAGCCCCTCCCCCTAGCCCATAAGCATAAGCTGGGTATGACTCCCCCTCAGCCAGAAGCTGGGTATTACATACCCCCCCCCCCCCAGGCCAGAAACTGGGTATGACTTGCCTCTCCCCCCCTCCCACCAAGGCCAGAAGCTGGGTAAGGCTTGCCCCTCCCCCCAGGCTATAAGCTGGGTATGACTTATCCCCCCCCCCCAGGCCAGAAACTGGGTATTAGCATCAAATTATGTATTATTATGTTCAATACAAACAATCATTAAAAGTTACACTCACCCCAACCGCGTCTCCGCATTGCATCGAATCCTATGAAAATGTGGTTTTTGGACATAGCGATACTTATTTTTCACAATTTTTATTTTTAAAAATTACTGGTCGATAGGTTACTTTATTTTGATGAATAAATGTCATTAAAAGTTTTTTTCTAAAACTGATAGTTTAGCTGGAAAAAAATATTTTCCATCCCAATAGTACGCCGGCTGCGCTCGATTCGGATATAATGACGTCACGCGGCCCTGCGTACGTTGACTTTTAGCGGCAAAAACGGCCTATGTTTATTAATTCAAAAAGATATATCTTTCTTATGTCTTAAAGATTAACGTAGATACTAGTTTTATTGAATTTTCTACAACAGTACTGATCCTCATTGTGTAAAGCAGTGGTTCCCAAACTTATTTAGTCTACTGCCCACTTTGAGAATAAATTATTTTTTAGCGCCTCCCATTTTTGTAGTCAAGAGTCGAGCTCAGTCGATGTCCAAGAGTCCTCCTAGTAGATGACGCCTCCCAAGCCTCTACACAACGTCCCGATTTTTTTTCTGGGTCTCTTAAGGGGGCGTTATCGCCCACTTTGCACCAATCGCTATCATTTGACAGTTCATAACGTACGATTATTCTGTCAAACGATTGCTTTACACAATTCCACCTCAGGATGTTGGAATGCGTCGTCATGAACATTCCTAAGTGAAGCGTGACGTAGTCTGGGAACACGTGTTGCCCCAAACACTCACCGAAGGAGAATATAGTAGATATAGACGTCATAGCGAGCGACAGGTTAAAGTTCCCAGTGGACGTCATTTGGCTAAAACGTAAGAATTAAAGAATGAAGACTCACCGAAGGAGAAGATGGTGGATATAGACGTCATAGCGAGCGACAGATTCAGGTTCCCGCCCAAAATAAAAGTCCAGATGTTGGAGGCACCACCGCCGGGAGCCACTCCCGTCATGAACATTCCCAAGTGAAGCGCCGCATTGTCGGGGAAGATCAGGAAGCCGAGACCGAACGTCATCTGGAAATGAAATGTCAATATTTAATTTTGGCCAAGATTTAGCACTTAAAACTGCAGTCTTCACTAGAGTCAAAGAGTGATATCAATGTGTCTTGTTGTAAAATCCATACGCCCTTAACAAATATGTACATGTTAAGTTTGAAGTGAAATACAGTGTTCTCATGTTAAGTGAAATGTTACAACTTAAGTGAAAAAGTGGATTGAGAAAAAAAATCTTATAACTTATAAATCTGTAAACGTTAACTTTATGTGGTTTGCACATTAATGATATCTCCCCCTTTCCCTTTTAGTAAAGGTGGTGGCACTTTACAGATACATTTCCCGGACTTCTTAAGAGAAGTTGAAAGAATACGATCGCTATTAAACACTAATATACTAACTCACCAAAGGCATAAAAATGAACTGTCCGACCATCCCAATGACGGGTCCTATGGGCTTCTTCAGCACCTCTTTAACTGTGGGCCAGTGCATCGCGCAGCCGAAGTTTATGAAGATAAGGGACACCTGACAACAAATAATACGTCATTAAAATACAGTTAAGTACAGCTGCGTGGTTCCAGCAAAGTAGAATAGGACCAACCCCACTTTTTCCGGGGATATCATAAGAATATGCAAACATCAGACCTCAGAGTCTAGTGAGTAGGCTAAATCTAATCCTCCATTAGCCTCTGGTAAATTAGAGGCGGTTGTCCTTCAGAAGTGTCAGTAGTGACTAAATTAACAGATAATCATAATGAAAGTATAGTTAGTTAATACCACAAATTAATTTACAGTATTGTATATGAGCTGACGAAATGCGATTTTCCAATTTATTTGTGCAATGAATGGTAAACCTCCCCTCCTTTTAGGCCTGCCCAAACCGTCTATCCATCGTGTGGAGTGTAGGCCAAATGATCCTTTAGCCTCTGGTAAACGGATTGTCGTTCTCACACAAGGAAACGGTCAAAGACTTCATTCTTGAGACACTGCTTTACAAACACTGCTGGATAATAAATAGAAACTTACAAAGAGAGCAATACTGGCAGTGAAGATGGTGTCAATGACGCGTTCTGGGCGCGTCACAATGACGGACACTGTCTCGTTGGCGGCGGAGATTTCGCCGTTGCGTGCCGCACGGATGCCTATGTTTGTCCTCCCTGGTACAGTAAGAGGAAACTTACAAAGAGGGCAATGCTGGCAGTGAAGATGGTGTCAATGACGCGTTCTGGGCGCGTCACAATGACGGACACAGTCTCGTTGGCGGCGGAGATTTCGCCGTTGCGTGCCGCACGGATGCCTATGTTTGTCCTCCCTGTAATAGAAATAGAAAAACTTTATTGATACAGTGAGTACATAGGGGTCGGAGTGGTCAACTCTGTGTATGTTTTTATATTATTTTTCTTGCATGAGTATGAGAGAGTATGAGTTACTTTGCTATTAGTTTATTTTAGTTAAGTACGCAGTGTTTTGTTTGTCTGCTATTTACGACAAAACAAGTTCTGTGCAAGCATAAATCGTTAATCTTGTTTTTTTTTCTTGTTATCTCTTATGTCAAATAAAGTTTTTATTATTAAAACATGCGTGCTTTTTTTTTAAGCTCTTGGCCTGTATCTCACCTGATGGTAAGTGACGTTTAGGCCGAAGGTGGAAGCGAGCTTCACCCGGAATCCTCAACCACGGAGGAACTGGCTATCTTACTTCTAACAAAACTGCCGGAACACAACAATGCTGTTAACATTGTTGTTATGGCGACATACTTAGGTAAGATGGTGGTAGCTAGCCAGGCGGACTTAGATCAAGCCCTACCACCAACCAAACCGAACAGAAAAATCTGCTCCCACTGGGAATCGAACCCGGGACCTTTGCGTCTGAAGCAGGTGGTCTTACCACTAGACCACAGAGGCGTTTAAGAGCTTTACCTAAGAATTCTCCATATATCCGTATCTTCCCGTGCCATTCGCCGTTGTCTGCGTCCTCCTGCGTCAGTTTGCTCGTCGAGTTTATCTCCGCGAACGATATGCCCGCGTTCTCTGTTGTCACGAGTATTTCGTCGTTCTCCAGCAGACCGACACCTGGAAATTCATTGTATTAAAATTAATTATCATAGAAATAGAAAAAACTTAATTAAGTTAGTAAATTGATGAGGTACAGAAAACTAAAATAATGGCAGTTAATACTGTGCCAACAGGCTTTCGCTCAGCATTTATCTTGACATGTTTGAAAGGGCAAAGATTCTAAGATTATTTATTTACTGAGACCAGGTAATACAGTAGATGTTAAAATAGATATAGCGCAGCTTATTTCACTGTGGCATATCAAGAAGCTGGTCTTCCGCGGACGCTCTTGTTTTTGGCATTGCATTGCACACTCTTTTGAGGAGATACCGTCTTGAATTTAAATAATTTCATCAATCAGGTAATTTTTCATCTCCTGCAGTGGAGCTCGACTCTATTTACCAGAAGCAAATGGAGGATTTGGCCTACGCTCCCTACGATGGCCAGAGAGGTTGGGGAGGCATTCACCTTTGACCCTTAAAAAGGCCTTAGGCCTAATTTCCACCTTTCGTTCCCAGCGCTGCAACTCTTGTATAGCCAGGATTTACAGCTATTTGTCCCTTAGTTAGTCACCATCAATTTATAAGTACAATTTATTGTACAACCTATAGGGACATAAAATAATTCTCATTCTGTTTTGTATGTACATTTTCTATTACAGTTACGTACTTGACAACAACTAGCTTTGTATAGAAAAGTGATGTTACAGAAAATGCGTATTTGTTTAGGTGCCAATCATGTATGCAGACCAGTTTAGCGATTGGATCCAAAACGAACTTATCATTTTCTTACACGTCTCGCCTAGTAAGTTTTGAATTATATTTACATAACATTATCATATATTTAATAAATATTTACGATATAACGACTAGATTGTAAAGACAGGCGGCTTCTAATCTGTAGATTGGGAAGAGTATGAGCATTGAAAGAGGCCTATTTCGCATATTGATTGTGGAGATCTGCTATAGTTGCTGACACAGCACCCACGTTGGGTCAAGCGTCAGCAAATACGAAAAAAAGCAGCAGAGTCACACAGACTTAGATCATGATCATGACGTTAATTTCTTCGCATTAAGGTTCGACTTCCCTCCAGTGCAAAACGAACTCTGATTTGAACACTGCTAAGATTGCTGGCAGTTGCTGACACAGCACCCAAGCGGGCAGAGCGTCAGCAACTAAAAAATACTGTTAGAATTTACCTTTAACAGTGACGTTGACATCCTCGTACAAGTTCATGTGAATCATAGTGGAATCTGGTTTGAACACCGCAAAGATCGCTAACAGTTGCTGACACAGCACCCAAAGCGGGCAGAGCGTCAGCAACTAAATAACACTGATAGAACGTACCCTTAACAGTGACGTTGACATCCTCGTACAAGTTCATGTGAATCATGGCAGAGTCTGGATTGGACACAGCAGAGATCGCTGGCAGTTGCTGACAAAACACCCACAGCGTCAGCAACTAAATAATACTGTTAGAACGTACCCTTAACAGTGACGTTGACATCCTCGTACAAGTTCATGTGGATCATGGCGGAGTCTGGATTGAACACCGCCGATATCTGAGGTAGTTGCTGACACAGCACCCACAGCGGACAGATAGCCAGAAGGTACAGCAGCACAAGGTGAAGCGGCCATATTGGACACATGATGCCGCTTTTTTAATTACTGGAATAGAAACAAAAGGAATGGTTAGAAAAGGGATGTTTCCTGGGTAAAAAAGCAAGTATGAATTAGTCGTCAGTTAACCTATCAAAAAATACTCGACACGTCACTATTTTAAAGTAATGAAAATTGAGAGAGACAAAGCGCGCCAAAGTTCAAATGAAGAGGCTCGTGACGTCGTGGCGTGGTTAAAAGTGTAGCACGGTGTGACGTCACGCGGAACTTCATCGTACCATAACTTCGTATTTACTTGTCTGATTGACAAACAAAAATACGTCATATCCTATTGGATAAAAATATTGGACGACTAAAAGTTTTTTTAGGAAACTAGCCTATTTCGATTTGTAGTCAAAACGTATATCAAGAAAAGACTAGCCTTGTGGTTTGGAAAACTGTGTATATCAATTGGTTCAATAACGTGATATTACACTGATAATAAGACATATTAGACATAGACATAAAAGTCTGCGATAAAAATATTTGCAAACTCCCGATTAGAGAGAGATAAGATATTTATGTTGAATTAATTACTGATAAATAGGATTTACTGTTTTAAATATTTGATTAAAGTGAAAGAATAATTAAAAATAATTAAAATTATCAGGTGTAGCACACGTGATTGCATTCACAATGTGCAAGTGCAACGAGTTTATAAACAACATGTTTATAAGAAAATTGTTATCTACAACTTGTATTTAATAGTTCTCCACAGTCAGTTAGATATACAGGGTGGAAACGATAAGTGATCTCACTCGACTATTTCTAAACTACACAAGATATCGAAAAACTGGTTACTGACCCTTAAAGTGCTTCACAAGATCTATCCAACGGTATCAATAATAGGTTTCAAAATAAACTGGATCTATCCGAAAATTCAATGTTTTCAGCCCACGACCTTCCGCTTGCCGGGCGACTGCTTTTCCAACTGAGGCAGTTCGATTTTTTCAAGTTATTTATAATTCTTAAATCATGTTTTAAGTAAATAGTTTTATTGTATTGTTATTTCATTAGTATGAGGCATGAGTTACAGTAAATAATACACTTATTAGTTGAACATGTTAACGAGTGTGTTCAAATAAATTAACTATGAATGAATTTGCATGTAAAGTAAGTATTATGTAAAATTAATTGTATAGTAGGTAAGTTTTAGAGGAAGAAGACATCATCAATCATCATCAAAAAGTACAGTTTATTGCCAAAATAATGTTAATTGAGAAAATGAACTGATATTTCTCATAAATAATGCATCACGTAACACACAACCTTTTTATCCACATTCAATCATCATTAATTTTTAATTACACTCCTTAAATGTTAAATTATAAGATAAAACCTTAAAAAGATCCTTAGTAACAGTGAAACTGAGTCGATAATACACAAAAACTAAGGCAGGATATCAATGAACCGAATAATAACCGCACACATAACCAATATGAAAAGGGAAAACAACACTTGAAGAAACTCACACGATGCTGTTAGAAAACGTATAGCACATGCGTCCACGCCGAATGCTGGTTAACTACTACACATATACTTGTAAACCAACGTATTATAAACGATTGACTACATTATTGTTTATCTTATCACTGAATTCGGAAACTATATCGTACTAAGCTATCGAAAAGTCATAAAACTGCGCACGAATAGGCAGGCAACCCGTGACTGTGGTCTCGTGGGGCTGGTCACGTAATTGATAAGGATTACTTAATTAGTACAGGTAATCAATATCACGGTACATAGGCACCGTTTGCGGATTTTGGGGGCTTCATAAGCCTTTAGCCTAGGCGCAGACCACCGATTTTTAGTTGGCCGATAGTTGGGTCGGGCTGTTAATCAGTATGGGCATGTATGGAAGTGCGCACATTACACCGATTGATTCTTCATACAAATTAGAATCGGGCTCAATTATCTATCGACCGACTAAAAATCGGTGATCTGCGCATAGGCTTAAGTGGCCCCTTTGAAAACAAATTCCTGTTGTGTTACCATAGGGGTTACCTAAAAATTAGGGATTGATAGTTAAAACGGGCATTGGGCCCTTATGTTATGTGAGTTTTCTGTAAATTATGTAATTAGATAACATGTAACGTGTTTATCGCCTGAGATATTGGTCTGCAGGTGGTTCAGGCAAAAGAAGAGTGCATTTAAAACGTGTGTCTCAAAACTGCTGATGATAAAAAAAAACATTGATAAACTTCATTCATAAGCTCAGTTTATTATTGTTTTTTTAATATCTTTACAGACAATAACTTGTTTAACAATAGCCCTACTAAACTAGGTAATGTTTGAGGACAATGCTGAGAAGAAGCAGGACAAGAAACAGTGTCACTATTGTCAGCTACGAGTTTAATTTTTAGTTAGTGTTTGTACAGGTAGGCTAGGTTCAAATACATGAACTGAATAGACCATTAATGGTTTTCCTAGTACTATTCATACAATAGGGACTCTAGTAATGACATACTGAGCTACTAGTTGCACCACAGAAAAACTTGGAGAAGCTCAGGATATAAGCAACCGTCCAGCCCGGACCGTAAGTTTAGGGGGGCTAATTAAAACTCAGTAAAACTCATTTATTTCTGTAAGTAGGCTTTAAAAAAGCACTTTTACACGTCCCAGTATTAACCCTACCACTGCTTCAGGTCAATAAATGGGCCAGTGCTGAGAAGAAGCAGCGCAAGAAACTCAGACACTATTGTCAGCCTCTTTTTCAAAGGTTTACAGGTTTTCAAAATACATAGTTATAAATATTTATGCGAACTAGGCAGTTACGCATCCTAAACATTTTTATCTTTTAAATAATCACCGACTTTATAGTAGCCCTTTTTCATTAAAGTACTTTTAATATGTGCTTTGAATTTATGAATGGGTAGTTCTACAACAGTTTGTGGTAATTTATTAAATAATTTAATACATTTCCCCATAAATTCTACATAGGTAGGCATTCTACTTAGGTAGGGGCCAACATTCTATACTATTTCGCATTATCGTTTATTTTTGACTTTGACTTCACTTAGCTAAGAACCCCTTGATTCCACGGAGCCCTGGACTGTATCCCAAAAAGCCATAATATGGTAAATCCGGCCCTGATAAGCAAGCGAGATGGAGTGATGGAAGTACAGATAAGGATCGAGCTCAGAACTCAACAATGCATAATAATTTCCAAGTCATCATTTCCAATCTGTTTTGACAATTAATTTATTAGCAAGATATATTTTGACAGACACGTGTATCATGCCTCTTTAGCACGCATATCCTTATCATAATTATGTCACGTTCATCTAAACTACGATTATCCAGATACCTAGTCGAAGGACACTTTTTCGCGTGCATTTATTTTGTCAGCATTATTATTTTTGGCACTTGTAATATCGCATCGTAAGCATCAATATCAGGCCGCCACCAACCGGCCATTGTGGAAATCATTGGGGGAGGCCTATGTTCAGCAGTGGACGTCCTGTGGCTGAAATGATGATGAAGCGTCAATATCAATAGGTACAGCTTTAGTGCAAGTAAGTTCAACAAATACTTGGATTTATAGCAGTTTTGGTGATCTTACAACTTGGTTATTTTTTTCGTTCACTCAGTG
This sequence comes from Ostrinia nubilalis, assembly GCF_963855985.1. Classification (NCBI taxonomy): domain Eukaryota; kingdom Metazoa; phylum Arthropoda; class Insecta; order Lepidoptera; family Crambidae; genus Ostrinia; species Ostrinia nubilalis. The sequence continues at coordinate 7,522,579 of NC_087111.1, read as the reverse complement.
AGTATATTTTATTCCTTGTCTCAAAATCTTTATCTTTAGGTAATTAACTTCAGTAATTCATTCAAGACTTAAATAGCCAATGAAAGATTACATTAGCATTAACTGATTAACTGGGTCAAGCACAGCTCCTCTCTCTTCTGCTCAAAGATAAATGTATTATTACATAAATGAAATCAATAAAAGCTTGATACAGCCATCAGCACTTCAGATTGTAAATTTTTTGTTGCAAAATATGTAGTATCATACAACTCCATCGTAGTACGGACGACGGCACGTCAACGTAACCACTGTGGGTTCTTGTGCAGTTGTAATAGGGGCGAGTTTGCAACAAAAATGGGTAACCTGATGTGCTGTCATGTGTACATATTCACAAACGATGCTATCTTAAGTGAAGCAGCAAATCGAACGCGCAGCGTTGAACAGAGCTCTGTGATTGGTTTGTATGTCCCTGTGCGTCAACGCGCACTATGAGACCTCATAGTAATGTTTGTGGATACGGGCGTAAAATGTTTATTATTTTTAGATGATGTTATAATGTAGATTGACCATTTTTAAAAGCATTACTTCTTGCACTATTTTAAAACGTTTTTGCGTCACAAAAAGTGACCCGACTCCGGGATCACAAGGAAATTATTCATTTCGCATAATTTCCTGTTTTGTTCGATAACAGAGGGTGCCGATTTGAAATTTAAATTATTAACACCGAGAAACAGAGTGGTATCGCGGTCATGCGCAACGGCTCGAGATATTTTTCCGTTAACCTTGTCTGGACTTTTACTGGAATACGCCTTTTTAAAGGTTAAGTTTTTACTCGCAAGTGAGAGGTAGGTAGCTAAAGTGTAACAGTTTTTTTTTATTTTAATAAATAATAAAAACCTCTCGTGGCGTCCTAGTAATTATTCCAAATTACAACGTATTTCTTAGTTTGGAAAAGTCCTGTTTTTTTTACAAAACTGTTTTTATTTCATTTATTTTTGTTACCTTTTGTGGTCTGTGATTTACCAATAGTTCAACTTTTTTTTATTTCTTTCAGTTTGGAAAATCCCAAAATTTCCCATAAATACTTATTATTTTTTATTTTATTTATTTTTATTTGTTTCCAGTTCTTTGAAGCACCTGAAGTGTTTATACAACACCAGTTATAACCGGAGATGAGTTATTTTCAGCGCATTGAGTGCGTCAAGGTTGGAGATGCAGTTAGTTATTCGTTGATTTTTACACTGCACAATAGCCCTTATTACTATGTAGTTAAGGGTTTAACAATAATCGTATTCGAATAACGTTTAATTTTACTAATTATGTAGATACCAATTTCATTCATTAGATAAGTAACCGTGAAACAAACTGAATATTTGTGTATTAACAACATAATATGTATTAAAATCATTAATTTACTTTAGATTCCTTTTTCTCCTGGTAACGCTATAGCTTGAGTACGGCTGGACGGATTTCTCTAATTCTTTTTGATGTGTTTGTTATTATCGGAAGAAGGTTCTTAGGAGGAAAAATATAGAAAAAATTGGGTAAACTTGACGTCCATCCGAGCTAAGATGCGCGCCGTGATAAGACTCTTATCGACGTCAAAATGTATTGAGAAAATCGATAAAATGGTGTGATAGCCGCTTATCGCGGCGCGCATCTTAGGCCTACAGATTAACTTTTCTTAGGACAATGTCTGTCGGGATAGCTAGTTTTAAATAAAACTGAAATTTAATGATGAAAAAAACATTTTCAGATAAATGAAATAACTGAATAATTTACTATAATAATATTTAGGAACCGCTCACTGATAACTGTTATCAACCCAATAAAGCTATTAGATACATAATACATAGATTGATACCCTTTAAGCAATCTTTAAAATTCTCACGTACAAGATTATTACATGTAATTAAATTACTGATAACGTACAGTTGATAACATATGAGTCTACACGTTTTTGTTGTAAACAAGCATTTATTACCACTGCATAGATGCTATTAGTGTTTAGCTTGATAAGCTGTCATTTGTACTGTACTTAAATAATGCCCGTTTTCACCATCAATCCCTAATTTTTATGTTACCCCTGTGAAAAACCAAATTCCTGAAGTGTTACCATAGAGGTCACTTAAAATCATCAATCCCTTTTTAAGTGACCCACCCCTCGTTCGTTCGTTTCAGCCGAAAGACGTCCACTGCTGGACAAAGGCCTCCCCCAAGGATTTCCACAAAGACCGGTCCTGCGCCGCTTGCATCCAAGTTCCTCCCGCGACCTTCACCAGATCGTCGGTCCACCTAGTGGGAGGCCTGCCCACGCTACGTCTTCCAGCTCGTGGTCGCCACTCAACCCTATGAAAACTAAATTCCTGTTATGTGTTACCATAGGGGTCACTTAAAAATTAGGGATTGATGGTGAAAACGGGAATAAACCTACTTAATCCTGTGAGTTGGCATATTATACCTAGTTGATCCTGATATGTATAGCAATAGGCAGCTATAATGTCACTAGTTCTGGAGTCTTCCAGCGATTTGGTCCACTTTTAGCTTGGCCCACGGGCCCTGTTGCCGGACGAAGAAAAAAATAAAAATCAATCCAGCGACTTGGCCTTGGACTAAGCTAAAAGTGGGTCGCTGGACAAACATTTTTTTTTAACTATGGAACTGGATTAAAATCACGTTTATAAGGAAGGTGTGCCTTTATGAAGGTCTCCTGCAGTACCTACATTGTCATCTTATATGGAAGCTGTTAGCGACATTGCTAAATAATCACGATGTACACGTGAGTGTGAACTTTGTAGTTGGATTTAGTGTTAATATTGATTGTAGACAGGATAAAGTGCTTAGCGCTTATTAGTTCTTATCAGATGATTTGTGACGTTTGATCAGTACTGAATAAGAATTACCGAGTTCCACTTCAGTGCTGGAAACTTCCAGACGTACCAGACGGCAGACGTCTCTCTAAGACTACGGACTTTAAGTCGGCCGATAGTTTGGTCGGATTCTAATTTGTATGAGGAATCAGACGATACCAAACCTGTGTAATGTGCGTACTTTCATAGATGTTAATCAAAAACAAAAAATCTGTAGTCCTCGGGGAGTCTGAAACTCCACTTATTCCGTGGATGTCTAAGGGACAAAATATGCGAACATCAAAGCCTCCTCAACCCATCTGGGTAATGTGAGGAGAGTTGGCCATAATCTTCTATTGCTTTTGGTGAAATGGAGGAGAGGTGTTCCAGCAGTGGAGACTAAACGACCTGATATAAATTCAGAGCTGATTAGGATTTGATCAAAAGTCAAAATATGAGTCAATCACGTAAGTGACGTAAGTATACTTAAAATATTTCGATTGTATTTACGTACAAATATCCTTCCAAAAGACACAGTCACGCACTTCATTCATTGGATTGGAAGGTAATGAGTAATGATAACAATATGAAGGTGTCTCAATTTAGATTCATCCATCACCTTCAAGGTAAAGTAAACGGTGGAATTTTGTGCGTAAATAGAATTATTAAGTTTCCATGCTTTTAGGGCAAGTTAAGACGTTACTTGGTTTTATTGAAGTATCTACCTCTGTTAGACATCTATTCATAAGTCTCAACACTCTCAACCCTCGACACCAGCCGGAATAGGATGCGCGTCGTGATATACTCTTATCGACGTCAAAATGTATGGGCGAATCGATAAAATGGCGATGGCGTGATAATCGCTTATCGCGGCGCTCATCTTAGGCCTACTGGACCAAGTTTAAGCCTATGGTCTCCTATAAACGCCGCGTCACTATGTAGGTACTGTTGTGGTATCTTTCAGGCGTTGACGTCGGTGTATGGACGTCGAAGGAACGTATGACGCTGCCATCGTACGCCGCGTATATCGCTTGATAGGAGACCGTAGCCTCAGATTGATCGAAGAAGTTGAATCACACGACGCACACCATTAATTAATCACCAAGCCTATTTAAAAAGTTGTTTAACGAAAGGCAGCGTCAAGGGCAATGTATAAAAGGTTAATATAATGACTTGGATGAATAAAATGACATACTCGCAGTTATCAAGAGTAAAACAAGCTTAGCAACAGATATAAACAAAATATTGTATAGAAAAATGGTGATAATAATATTCCTTCTGCCGCAGTCGGGTAAAAAACCAATAGCATCTTTATATCGTTGCAACAGGAGCTATTTTGAAACAAAATAGACAGTCTGCTGTGCTGTTGACTGTTGTACTTCAGTCCATAGCTGACCTTTAAATTATAAACAAATGAAGGTTGCAAAACTCCATCTATCATTTTGCATTGCAACAATATTAATAGCGTTAGGAGTTATAAAGGACATTGAGATGAGAAGTTCTAATAGAACCGTAGCGTATTTTAGCAGTCAGTTTTTGTCTTTATTTAGTAAGATAACATAATTCAGTTGATAAAATTTGCTCCACATGGTATCGAAGCGGAGATGTGTTCAGAGATAAGAATTTATACTACGTAGGTGTTTGATATGCATGCAAATTATTTACAGTTATTGCCCGAAAACCACAATAAAACGCTGATTATATCATAATTTCTGGGCCATTAGGAAACTAGCCGCTTGTAATCAAAATACAAAAATCTAGGTATACTAATATTATCCCAACTAATATTATAAATGCGAAAGTAATATATTATAAATGCGAAAGTAACTCTGTCTGTCTCGCTTTCACGCCTAAACCACTGAACCGATTTTTATGAAATTTGGCATAGATATAGTTTGAGTCCCGGGAAAGGACATAGGATAGTTTTTGTCCCGGTTTTTGAAACAGGAACGCGCGCGATAAAGTTTTTCTGTGACTGACGGGCAAAGTCGCGGGCGGAAAGCTAGTACATTAATAAGCAAACCTATTTTATTATGACTGTAAAATTGCCTAAATAGGTAATTTATTTTTGAGCTGACACGCAAACTTGTAATTAATATATTAAACTAAACATTTTAATTGCTATTTAATCCTTCAAGCTCCGCGAATCTAGACACAATAGATAATCAATTGTTATGACATTAATTAATGCCGCCTGGGACTCAATCGGTTAATCCTGTTCCTGCTATTATTTTGGCTTAAGCTATTTGAATAGAAGTATGATGAATGGCTTCTATTAAATACAGTTTCAATTTATAACATCAATGTTATTAAAAGGTAGTTAACTAGGTAGTTGTTACATTTAGCATAAGCATGCGCCTTTTAAACCCAAGTTCAAGTTAATATTAAGAGTAGTCGCACACCGTTGATTTTTCGTCGGCCGATAGTTTAGTCGGGCAGTTGATCAGTATGGGATGTATGGGAGTGCGCACACTACGCCGATTCGATTTGGCCGATTCTTCATACAAATTAAAATCGGGCACAACTATCGGCCAACTAAAAATCAACGGTGTGCGCCTACTCTTAAACTACAAAAATTCCGGACAGCGGACACGTATGCACGTAAGTATTATTCTGTGGTATTATTGCGAATCAACCTTCAGCATTATAATAGTCGTACAAAGGTCGAAGAGTGCACCGGATTGAGACTTCATTAAGATTTCTATTTATGTAGGTATAATAAATACATGGGCGCGGGTTTTCCCATATTAGACCAGTATTATTTTATCATTAAGGAACTTATTAGCTATATCAACATATACTACATGTCCACCACTGTTTGTTTAAATAGAAGCACAGAATAGATAATTTGATAGAAGTGACCTCAGAAGTGACAATGTATCTAATGTATCTATCTATACTAATATTATAAATGCGAAAGTAACGCCTCCTAAACCAATAAACCAATTTGATGAAATTTGGCATAGAGATAGTTTGAGTCCCAGGAAAGGACATACTATAGGATAGTTTTTATCCCAGTTTTTGAAACAGGGACGCGCGCGAGCGAAAGTAACGCCTAAACCACCCTAAACCAATAAATCGATTTGATGAAATTTGGCATATAGATAGTTTGAGTCCTGGGAAAGGACATAGGATAGTTTTTATCCCAGTTTTTGAAACAGGGACGCGCGCGATAAAGGTTTTCTGTGACAGACAAAATTCCACGCGGGCGAATCCGCGGGCGGAAAACTAGTTTGTTTATAAACTGGAACAACGTCAATCAATAAGCCTGGATCGCTCCAATAGATTGTCACCTGTTCCCAGAAGCCTTACGGGTATCGGTTACAGTACAATAGCCAGGTAATCCGAACACCTATTCTATTGCTCCCCTATTGTGTTAGTTGACACCGTCGGATATGCTGCGGCCACACAATTGACGGCTATTCTGGTAAACCATCCAATAGATCAGGTTTTCCCAACCTTTATTTCGCCGAGCCTCCCTGAACAAAAAAAAATATTTTTCATGCGCGAAATGCATTACCTATTACGCCCCCCCCTCCTGACATTTTTCTATGCCCACCTTAGGACCCACTCCGGTTGGGAAGTCCTGCGATAGACTGATCCAAGTGAAGATCTTTTTCCAGCAAATAGGATTGTTATCTCAGCAAAGCTCAGTCTTAAAGAGAGTCTACAAACTGGTCCGGAGATTTATTGTTCAGGAGAAGAATTCTACACTAGCAAGATTTGAATACAAATTTCTATAAGAATGGTGCAAATTGCAAATTTATATTTTACCCCATACGGAGACGACTTTGGCATTATAATTTGAGTTCAATTTTGCCTTCCAGAAAAAAGAGAGCATTCATTACATTGACGACTTATTGTTTATCGATTTTCTTCTACGTCACAGTTTTTAAGAGCTGTAGGTATGTGGCAAGTGCTGACTGCTGATGCTGAAGATTCAGGCAGGGGCAAGGGGCAAAAACAATTCGTCAACGGCTGTCGATGGCGGCATCCGATTAAGCAATGTATTATGTTACCAAAAAGAAATTGCGCCATACAGCTAACCAGTTTGAACTAGAACCACTTTTGGTAACCTTGATCGATGTAACTGGTATTCAGGGGTTTTATTTGCAAGATTGACTTGTAAGTACGGTGTGTAATAATCACCACCTTACTGCAGACTGTAAAAAAGCAGTAGTGAAATTTGTACCTTAAGTTAAAGAGAATTTAGTCTTTTTGGCAGTTTTAACTGCTCGCGACTGTACAGACGGTGATACGACAAGCCAAATACTGTGGAATCTTATGGAATTTGCAATGGTCCTATTTTGCTACAAAAACGACGTCGCCGGTTTCATGGTCAAAAGAAATTTTCGTAGTTATAGTAATTGCAAAGATACCACGATAGCGTAATTGAAAACATTTTTGCTCACTCAAAAGTAATTGATAAATAAATTTTAATGGAAAGATGTCGCACCCTTTCTATTTAATTCAACCGGCAAACAGTGGTGAACTGGTAACTGAGTTTGTTATGGCGCTTCTTCTCAGCACTTGCCAAATGTTGGACTCGAAGCGCGGTAGGGCAAAAAAATTATAAGACGTAAAGGCTTCAAATTTTTCTTTATTATTTATATTTCTTTACTATATCTTATTTTTTTATATTTGACGATTTGTAAGCACTATTTAAGAGATAGATAAAGACATTTTTGACTTTGCGCCGAGTTTCGCGTAATATTCCTTGTTTTGAAACATTGACCAACATTTATGGTCAATTTTCGAACTGAATCCGTACCGAGGCGACCCTTGACCGCTCCGATTATAACCGCGACGTCAATCGACTTAGTATTGTAATCATGACCCAACTGATATTACCGATGACAGTACAAATTACAACCATCGCAACATTTTGCGAACTGTGAAGAATGCTCCTTAGGTATTTCTGTATCTGCGATGTTTCGTAACTTTCAATTGTTATGCTAATACTGAAGATTATTGAAAGGAAAACTCCTGCTCATTTAAATATAAATTAAACTGGTTTTAATTAAGGGACACTGATGATAATAACAAAAAAATCTAATTAACAACGCAGACTTATCTATGTAGGATTCGTCACTAACCAAAATTGATTTTAGGTGTAAAAACAAAAAAAGTTACTTTCCAATTAATATGGTTTATGTATTTCGTCTGCGGTAAGATAAAACATGCTCCTATAAAAATACCTACTACATAACTATGTGCGTGGAACCGCTAAAGAGTAAACCACATATAGTAGGGAATTTAGTGCAATGATTTGTATGGAGACCCCTCCACTTTGGTATAGAAGGCTCATTTTTGCACCAGTTGTTTTTTGGGTGCTCCTGAGTAGATTTCCGTCGGTAGACATCGGGAGCCCCCCCTGTGGTAGCAGGGGGAGGGGGGGCAAGTTTCCTTCTGCCGCGCTTCACTTTAAGGCCCATATCTTCAAAACTATAGGTATTAGGGCAAGTGTGGTGTCATTTTCGGATAACTAAAGGTTGGCGAATTCATTTCTAGAACAAACTTTTTGCCTTTTCATACAAAAAAATAGAAATATTGAGAAAAAAACACAAAAACCAAAAAGCATTTTTTTAAATAAACGTCGTTTACTTTTAAACCATTGGAGATAATCTAATAAAAAAAATATGTACTGAAAGCTACATTTACCAGGATTATAAATATATACCATTGTATGGTACTTTTTTCGAAAAAGTAGGTGAAAAAAATTTTTTCTTCAGGACATAGCGGGCGAATATTACGGCGCGTCGTAAAAAAAATTTTATTTTATCCATGAATTCATACTATTTGTTTCATAAGCAAGTAAGGATTATTATTTTAGAATTTATTTATAGTTCCTGGCACATCAAGCTAACATGATTTGTATTTTTTCTTCAATTAATTTTGAACTCTATGTGTGAGATATAAGGTTGAAAATAGCTTAAATACATTTTAATATTGAAAATATCATAAGGAGAAACCACTAAATAAAGAACTTTAATTTGTCTAAACGTCTAATGATTATTATTATTTTAATTAACACTTATTTCTACATACTATTGTACCAGTGATTTAACGGAAAGGTAAGTGTGAGGAAAGTGAGGTATGATAATCATAGTACGGGAGATTATTTTTAGCACAAAGGCTACGACTGTGACCATTATAGTTGTTTGTTCAGACTGCACCAGCTTCTGCACTACTTCTTGCACTTACATCTCACCATTTCCAGGCAAGCTTCGGCAGCTACGGGCAAATCGGTCCATGTAGGCTCTATGTTGCTATCGACTCTGGTCCACCCCCAACCAGTCGAGTAAAGGGAAGACTGAGTCGGTTGCTTGCAACTGACCCTATACGCGAACCCCTTGATATACTGCCAGTAGCAAATGCTGATGCAAAGCTGTTTGGGTTATTTTATGTAGGGCCACACCTAAGCGTAGTCCTCAGCGAGCCATTAGGATCTTTATTCTCCCTTTTTTATTCCCTATCATCCAAAAAAATCCTATCCATTAGTTAGGTGAATTAAGCGTCTGAGTGAAAGCCAGCTTATAGTATTCTGATGCCGGATATGCTGACCCAAGCAGACACATCCTTACAGTATTAAGTGTTTCAAGGACCCAACATGTATTCCAAATGCTCAAGAGCTTCTGTTGTTAGGCCCATTTTGTGGGACATGTGGTTTGTTCCCCAGTTTGCGTACCTGTAATTGCTTGGGCTTACCTTTGATGAGTTTTCCCCATGACCCTGTATTTCCCTTTAGGAATGATTTGGAGAGGCTTATATCGCGTTGAAGCTTTCCCATTCATCCCTGTGCTTCTTGGATATGGCCATATTATGGCCATGAGGTATGCTTTTAGATAAAGATACTATCAGTTCTGACCCAATAGTTATCGTCTCTGACCCTTGTCTCGCTAGACTGTCGGCTCTCTCATTGCATTCGATCCTTGTATGTCCAGGTATCCCACATCAGGTACACTTTGTCATGCCTTCCGAGTTTGTTCATCTTTAAGATTGCATCTAGAATAATTCTAGACTCAACCTTCACTAAGGCGATGGCTTTGTTTGAGTGCTGCCTGGCTGTGGCTCAGGATGTAAATATTGCGTTTTTTACACCCTTGTTTTTTAGTGCACACATAATTATAGCGTAAAATTCAGCTTGAAATACTGTAGCAAACCTCCTTAAACGTTCAGTGTGTTCGTGTTTACAGTAGACGCCCGCTCCCGTTCCCAAGGGCATCTTGGCTTGGAGCTGTCAGTAAACCAGATTTGGCTGTTCTGTTGGGATTTTGGTCCTCTTTTCTACTTAATCGTCCCTTGTTCAAGATCTATCCACTTATTAGCTCAATCCACTGTTTTCTTTTCACTTATCATATTAATCCACTGGTATTGTTTAAGATCAAGTACCTCCTACTATTACTACATGCTTGACTATGAACGAGTGCTGTAAGACTCTGATTGGGGGTGGACCAGAGTCGATAGCAACATGGAGCCTACATGGACCGATTTGCCCGTAGCTGCCGAAGCTTGCCTGGAAATGGTGAGATGTAAGTGCAAGAAGTAGTGCAGAAGCTGGTGCAGTCTGAACAAACAACTATAATGGTCACAGCCGTAGCCTTTGTGCTAAAAATAATCTCCCGTACTATGATTATCATACCTCACTTTCCTCACACTTACCTTTCCGTTAAATCACTGGTACAATAGTAAGTAGAAATAAGTGTTAATTAAAATAATAATAATCATTAGACGTTTAGACAAATTAAAGTTCTTTATTCAGTGGTTTCTCCTTATGATATTTTCAATATTAAAATGTATTTAAGCTATTTTCAACCTTATGTCTTACACATAGAGTTCAAAATTAATTGAAGAAAAAATACAAATCATGTTAGCTTGATGTGCCAGGAACTATAAATAAATTCTAAAATAATAATCCTTACTTGCTTATGAACCAAATAGTATGAATTCATGGATAAAATAAATATTTTTTTCCGACGCGCAGTAAAATTCGCCCGCTGTGTCCTGAAGAAAAAATTTTTTTCACCTACTTTTTTCGAAAAAAGTACCATACAATGGTATATATTTATAATCCTGGTAAATGTAGCTTTCAGTACATATTTTTTTTTATTAGATTATCTCCAATGGTTTAAAAGTAAACGACGTTTATTTAAAAAAATGCTTTTTGGTTTTTGTGATTTTTTCTCAATATTTCAATTTTTTTGTATGAAAAGGCATAAAGTTTGTTCTAGAAATGAATTCGCCATCCTTTAGTTATCCGAAAATGACACCACACTTGCCCTAATACCTATAGTTTTGAAGATATGGGCCTCAAAGTGAAGCGCGGCAGAAGGAAACTTGCCCCCCCTCCCCCTGCTACCACAGGGGGGGCTCCCGATGTCTACCGACGGAAATCTACTCAGGAGCACCCAAAGAACAACTGGTGCAAAAATGAGCCTTCTATACCAAAGTGGAGGGGTTCTTGCACTAAATTCCCTACTAATAAGTATTTGCCGTACTTCATTTCCGTGAAAGCTATTACGATAACGATGCATAAAAAGATGCATTTCACTAAAACCAAGTTTACGAGAAAAGCAGCAACCAAACAGTTATGTATGTCCCAATCTAACATTAGTCTGGTTTTTTTTACTATCTCGCGGATTTATCGTAAAGTTAACAAAGTATGTGTCGCGCAAGGAGAAAAAAATAGAGAAATAAAAGTTATTTTAATATTGAAGCGAACAATATCTAAAGATAATGCTGCAGTCTGGTTTTTATTTGACCATAAAATATCAAAAGTAAAATGACACTGTCAGGTAATCCGTTTTTGCCTCCTGTCCCATAAAAATCTATGGCAATTTCTTTTTCAACAATTTTGATTTCATTAGATTGATTAATTTGACATTGATATTAAGTTCTTATATTCTAGTTTTAATTAAAATAGCTTTAAACATTATGTATGTAGCTGTAGGTGCATATTGCAATTGCAACCAGATAGGCATATTCAAAGATGGCGACCTAGACCTTGCATCGATAAAACTGTAGGTAGATTTAGTTCATTCAATAAATAATACGCAAAATACAGTTAGATAACGTACGTAGAAATAAGGAAAATTGTTCGGAAAATTGACGTTGGGAATGCGCGTGGGTACAATAATAAGTTATCGCGAACTAACTTCCTTAACCTTAACCTTTAGTGGTTAAAAATAACAGGATTGTGGGAATTAAATAAGGTATTAAGGAAACTAAGTAATGTAATCAAGGCCTATGTGATCCAATCCAGTGGAAAGAGCTGGAGTCTCTTGTTGGATTAAAAGTTCTGAGTTCCGCTTGACTCTCTTGTATGAGAGAGGTTCTGGGTTCCATTTCTAACCCAATGAACGATACAAATCGACCTCATAAAGGTAGCAGGAAGGCGCTGGATGCAGGCCGCTACCAACCGGTCATTATGGAAATCATTGGGCAGCCTATGTTCAGCAGTGGACGTCCTGTGGTTGAAATGATGATATGATTATAAACGGTACCTATCATGTATTACATGCACTATTTTTATAATGATGACACAGTTGGTACTTATCACATACAGCAAGGACAACAGGTCGGTACTTAAGCAACAATCATATAAAACGTATGAAAAATAGACTAGAAAAATATCTTCAGTTTCAAGTCACTCTAGTTCTTGCCAGATCAACAAAAACAGTGTTCAACGAGCTCGTTTTAAAAATTGGTGTCACAAAACTAGTTTTATTCGTATAATATGTTACAAAATACGTTTGATTACATTAAACTATCATAATCATCATAAAAACATCAATCTTTTAAACTGCGATCTCCAACCCGCCTGCCAAGCGTGGGGATTATGGCAAAACCTTCCACTATAGTGGAGGAGGCTCATAGTCCAGCAGTGGACTGTAAAGGGCTGTTGATGATGATGCTGATCATAATCATAACGTGGATGAAACTAATGAAGATCGAATGACTGTAACAACTTTGGCTTCCAAAAATGAAGTATGCAACAAAAACAATGCACAAACGGGAAGTACTGCTATAATATTGTTAATATCAGTACCAGGAGCTTACGTATCCCCCATCTTTCATATTATCACAGTTAATAACGACTAATCAGTATCTTTATTAGCACATCCTTCCCGGAATACGTCTTAACCAGAGTCATTTTGCAGTTAATGTCACATATCACAAAATGAAGTTGTTTTAAATGCAAGCAATAAAATTAACTAGGTATGTCTCAACGACGAGTTTTGCGTAAGTAGTGCGTCAGCAATATTGGAACCAGTTTAGTCGTTGACTTAAACTTGTTATTTATTTATTTAATGACACTTCACATGAGTAGAATTAGAATAGACGACAGAATTTTACGGCACGCGAATAAAAGGTTAATGGCAGGTTTTTATTTTCCTTCTCTTATCATTAAACTACAACAGGAATTCTAGGATTTTCCCAATCAATATCCTCTACCTAATTAGGATAGGGAACGGCGATTATTTTTTCGATTAGCTACGTCAGTCAAGTCGAATTCAATTTGTCACGTACGCCTTATTTTAAAAGCGCAAAACGCAGCGTGAGACGTCCACCCACAAGGTGGACCGACGACACCATAAAGGTAGCAGGAAGGCGCTGGACGCAGGCCGCTACCAACCGGGCAACATGGAAAGCATTGGGGGAGGCCTATGTTCAGCAGTGGACGTCCTATGGCTGAGATGATGATGACGCCTTATTTTTTACCCGACTGTGCCAGAAGGAGGGTTATTTAGACATTCTGTTCTTTTGAAAAGGGCGACAGGTAGAGGAACCTTTACTCAAGATGCTCAAGATGACGAATACAAAATGTGAGACACTTAAGTGATATTTGAGTAAAGGCACAGCAATCTTAAGCGCAATAGAGAATGATTGGTGTCTTAATTTCTGTAGCCACTGAAAACTGAATAACATTATGCATCTCATAAGATTCTGTCTGGCTGTCTTCGAACTCCTCCTATGTTCTTCAGATATTCGTTGCGGGTCCAATGACAGTTTAACCCCGAGACAAACTTGACCTTCACTGGTTGGGTTTTTATTGGCGGTCAAGCTGTAGATCCTGGCTACACAGGAGTTGCAGTGGCAAGAACGAGAGGTGGGAATAGCCCCGTGTCTGCCTATCTTGATTTGTCTCCTACACCGAAAGGAGCTGAATCCTAATCGTCATTGCTAAATACTAGTGATTCAAGGTTTTACGTTGAATATGCCAGTCATTTTAAGTCATGATGACTCGTATTATCAAGCACAACAAAATATACTAGAAACTGTAATAATTCTTATTATTATTTGTCGTTCATTTAAAACACAAATAAGTTTATTGGGCAAACATTACTGCCAATATTTGTTATTTCATCATGCGCCAGCAAAATATACACCATATCGATGTGAATATACACTTACGTATACACTCCGCATCAAAGTGTTACGAAGTTAATGTAAGCAGTTTTCTTCCAATTTAAATGATTGCGATGGTTAAAGCTGTAAATTACTGAAGGCAAGCTACAGTTAAGGGAAAATTGAGTTACATTTCGAGTGAGTAGTTTGCCTTTATTAAGGTTACTCAAATATAGAGGACATATACATATTAAATTGTTTACTACAGTGCAATTAAAATGTCTGCCAGCTTGTTTTTACTGTACTTGCAGTACGTCCTTAAACTTGACCTAATGGAACTAAATAAAAAGGTGGAGTTGGTAGAGTCGACCGACTTTTTTTATTGGCGGTCAAGTTGTGTAGATCCTGGCTACACAGGAGTTGCAGCGGTGGGAACGAGAGGTGGGAGTAGGGTTGTCAGGTGTCCGGCTTTAGCCGGACATGTTTGGCTTTTTACGGTCTTGTCCGGCCTGTCCGGCTTTTTGTTTGGCTGGCACGCCAGTCACAGGTCCGGCTTTTAGGGTAAAATGTCCGGCCAAATGAAGCACAGAGTCTGGGCTTTTGTGTTTTTGGACCTGGCAACCCTAGGTGGGAGTTGTCCCGAGCACATGAGACTTGACAATTTTGTTACAAAATGTCACTTGGAATAGGTACTCTTAAGATGCCAATGATTACACAGTATTGGTAATTAGGTAGAGGTAAACAGCATTTTGATTCGCGAAGGGAAGACTTTGGACAGAGTGATGAATCATGATGATTCGGGTTTCCTTATTTTTCCTTATCCGGGATCATTTAAGACTTTTGGTCAGACGTAGGCTTTTCTGCAGAGCAAAGGATTTTAATATAATTAGCCCGAACGCACCGGTTTTTTGTTTTTTATCATAAAATGCCAGTGATTAGCATGAAATACGACACTTTGGTACCCAAAACTAACCGTCTACTTTCAAGTTTTTAACAAAACCAAAACTACTGGGAGGATTTTGAACCGAGTGCGGATTATGATCCGGGTTAATATCCTTAGTTTTTCCTTATCCGGAGTCACATTAAGATTATGTTTTAGACAGACGAAAGGTCTTAACATGACGTACTAAGTCGGAATGCATCATTTTTATGCCTAGTTGTTTACCATACAGGTGCTCAATTAAGTTTTATTACGTGCTGGCCGCAGGTATCCGTCTGAGTGGACGTTCCATCGCCTTAATGACATATCCAAGGTCCACACACGCGAGCTGCCTTAGAGAAACATAACGTACAGTTAGCACTTCACTGTACACTTCGGTTGCTAAATATTATAATTTATTATAACCACATTAGATGCTAGAGTTTGGCTTGATACGCCGCCCATTGTATGTATCAGATTATCTTTAACTTTAGGTTATTGTGTAGAAAAGATAATATTTTGCGGCACTTTAAGGACATTGATAACGATTTCGGGTTATAATCTGAGTAAGTATCTGAGAATTTATAGTCTCTGTTACTCCGAGGTTTAAGATATCTGCAGAAACCTTCTTCAAGCACAGGTTCATAAGTATTAGTAAATAAATACTCGATAAAACGAGCACAAATACATATATAGTAGGTAGGTAGGTACATAGTGACAATATACAAGTCAATAACACCTATTACATAATATTTTAGTTCCACATTAATCTGTTGATAATTCTTTTGGCTTTTATCTGAAAATTGACTGGGTGAGATCGCTAACAGTCAAAGCTGAATAAAATATGCAATGAATAAAATTGGTCTTTTCTATAAAATTGAACAGGCAGAATAATACAATGCATCCTACCTAGCAACTAGCAAGCAAAACTACAATTAACTTTAAGTAGGCAACTGACCATGAGAGTAAATACCGTAGATTGTTTTTATACTGCGTTATTTTAAGTTATCTTTGTTATACTCGTAATGAAACTACCTAGCTTTAGCTAGTTTAACTTTAGAGTAGTTTAGAGTTTTTGCAAAGAACTAAAGCCCCTAATCATACTGATGCCTGTACGATTTGGTTTGCCAGGTGTCCGGCAGCCGGACATCTATGGCTTTTTACGGACTAATTGTTCGGCTTTTAGGGCTAAATGTCCGGCCAAATTAAGCAAGTTTTTGGACCTAGCAACCCTAGGTACGATTAAACTTTTACCAATCAACAGCCAGCCTGACAAATTGAGGTAACGTGACATCGCGTTCCCGTCGCGTTGCTATCACTCCGGTTACTCGCCACACTTCAAGTCAACGACATCGACGCAAACTCCGGAACGTTATCAACTCGCAGATAGCAATTTATCTCGAGATCAAAGCTAACGGCAACACTAGATCAAGTTTTTAACTTATTTCTCTACGTTTTCTTGTAGATTTCTTGTATTTTTCTTGTTCAAGCGTACGTGATAGAGATCACCAATTCACCACACACGGCCGGCTCACCTGGGATGTTATGATGCAACACAGAAGCATTCGAAGTGAAAGTCACTACACTACCCGATGGGGGTCACAAACTACCGTGGGAGAACGAGCGAACGCGACGCGACGCGAGTTAGCACTGACGTAGATCGCGAGCATTTGCAACAGCGGATTACGTAGTAGGCACAGCCTGGGGAAGTCAGCTAGCCCAAATGAAAAGTTCAAAGGTGATGGTGCAACTACGAGATCCAACGAAGACGGGAGAACTCTATCTTCTAATGAGAATGTCCTATTAGAATTAACCAAAGGAGGAACGATGTGGCCATCCATCTGATAGGCCGAAAGAAGTCGACAGATTTGATTTATCGCAGGAATTTTTTAGGGGTGCGGCGTGTGCGTGTAATACCGGAAAACACCAAATAGCTAATCGAATTAGGGAGGAACCAGTTTATTTATCTGAAGTTAATGAGTAGCGTGAATATGGCTATGCATAGTATACACCAGGGGTGGCCAAACTTTTGACCTGTGAGGTCTACTTATGCTCGAAAATATTTCTTGCGGTAGACTGAAATAAAACATTTGTCATTTTCAATATTCTGTTCAGTTTATTTAACTTTCGCGGGCTACCAAAATTGTTTTCGGGGTCGACCGGTAGACCTCTTGGACATCACTGGTATACACGATTGACTTCATGCAAAGCACATACAATACTATTTTTTTTTAAATAAATAAATCTTTGTTATTTGCGTCACGATATCGACTCTTGTCTTCATTCTTAGTCGTCGTAATTATTAACCGGTCCTGCCACAGCTTACAGATAGAACAGTGGGCACTGAGCTGTCTGTTGTCGCCGGGCTGTGCTCCCGGTGTCCCCTCTCGCGGTTCTCAAGGCTATCCAGTTGAATGGGCGTGATTGAAGGCGCAATGTAGGATAGATTGTTATGGCACGATCATATCCGAGGTTAATTACGACCTGTGATTTGGTCTGAAGTACAGACTATGGTATCTTAAATGCTAATATAACTTTGGAAAATAAATAAAAAATATTTTGGAATAATAATGTAGTCAGATGATTAATGCTTATTACTGAACTACATCCCTGAGTGGACTACATGGGAGACATGCACAGTCATATTGAATGATTTATATCAGAATAAAAAAAAATAGCTTCAGATAATTATGATTATAGCCAAATCTTAAATGAATTACTGCTTTTGTTTAAACTATTACATAGAAAATACTCTAAAAGCAGTATCTGGAGAAACTAAAAGAACCTGTGCAACTTCAATAAAGCTGAAAATAATTCAGTAAGAAAAAATGTTATGATAAAATTCATAAAACTCATTTATTTTTGCAAATAGGCTTTTAAAAAGCACTTTTACAAGGCCCAGTATTAACCCTACCATTGCTTTGGGACATCAACAAATTATAAACTGGGACACAATAGACAAAAATAATACAGAATGCATTTGGTTCTCTTAACTTTTAGTAACTAATGTAAAAGTAAACTTACTGACAATAATTTTATTTTATAATTTCAGTCAATAACATTGTTCCAAGTCTGTACTTTGTCTGTACTTACTTGCTGGCCTATGATGTTAACTGTGTAAGTGTGTAGTTCAGTATTTCACAATGGGCAAAAGTCAAGAGTTTACAAAAGAATTAAAATTTCCCAGAAAGTAAAAAATAATGATGATTTCCAGCAATAAACTGGCTTATTTATATAAGTTTACATCTAAATGTTTTTAGTATGAAATTCTCTACACTAGATCCTAAGATCTTTATTATTATCGGTAACTAAAAGAATAAAGTAATATATTTTTAATTGACTAGTTCAATAGAAAATTTATGAAGTAACAAACATTGTAGGAGACTTTCTATTATTTAATTCAAACAATTTTCTTTCAACACATAAATATGGATGTTACAACCCATTTATTGTTCAAATATGCTAAATATAAAAGTAAAGGTTACTTTCATTCAGTAAAAAAGTTCACCTCCTGTGATGATAAAGTATTATGTAATTAAAAAGAAATTACTTACAATACGATTGTGGCCAAAATTAATCAAAATCCCGAGAGACACTTAAGCCTTAGGAGGGGAGAGGTCATTCACTCTCTTTAGGCCTTATTAATAAAAGTTACACCCTGGTTGAATTCTGGCCTAAGTTGTCATTTAGTATGGAAATGTCATTTTAATCCAGACTTCATCCTAGGTGTAACTTTTTATTAATAAGTTTGTTGAAGTTTTAATACAGCTTAAAAATATCTTACTTTGTGAATTAAATAACAATATTACTAAATTTTTTTATGATTGGCATAAATAACAATAACATCAACTAAGGCAATACAGTGGACATAATACTACACAGCTCATACAACGACAGTTGAAAAATTAATGAAAATAACAGTACAACCATGTGGCAAAGAACTTTGGTTTTTTCAAATGGGATGAATAATAGTAGTTTAGATAATATAATTAAAGCACAGCTCAACTCACCGCCAAACAATAAGATCAGTGGTTTGTGGAATCAACAAGTAAAAACAGTTATGTAAAATTAGGTAACATGTCGAAACGCACGTACAAACTAACTTAGACTTAGCCAACTTTCGATCCGAGAATTCAATCGAAGGCCAAATTTTAAGATATAATTAACTGTGTATTCTCTAATTTAAAGTGAATCAAATAAGTGTTGTGTGAGAAATTTCAAGGTGGTTTCATAACAAATAACGTGTTACTTACCCAAAAACTTTCTTCTTTTCTGACGGGTTAGAACTTAGCTTCTTGGAGCAAATTCCCAAAAATTAACACAGCTGTCTATCAATCTTTTCTACAACTTCACCACTTATTAAGCAATAAGTTAATAAATCTCATTAAAAATCATTTTAACTTTTCATCCATTCGTAAGTCGTCCAAAATCCATCCAGCGCTTTAGACATACTCTCTAATCTGTGATCCAGCGACCGAGAAAGGACCCAGAGGAGAAATGTCATTATTTGACATTTGATGAAGTTATAGGCTGTGTCGCGCCGCCGTCCTAAGTCGATAACACTTGCCCGCGGGCATGTTCGGCATACAAGTTCACTTTGACGTACCCTAAAGTGGCCCCGAGACGATCAATCGCGGTTGTCAATATACCTGATTGTCAATTGACATTGATCGTTTACAAAAGGCATTGAAGCGATTGTCAATTGAATTTACGTGATTGAAGCAAATTGATGATAATTTTAATTGAAGCCAATTGACGGGTGCCATTGAAGCTAATATTGATCGTTTCGCTGAGCGATTGACAATCGTTTCCGTCAATTGGAACGTAAATACATTGACAATCGCAATTGATCGTCTCGGGGCTGCTTTATTATAGAAAAGTCTTCTTTTTAGATTTTGACTGACCTATGAATTTGTTGATCGGTTGATGAGAATTATTTCAAAACACTTTCCGGTGGATATTGTTTGGTTTAGGTTTTCTTGTGTCGATGTAAATAAGTGTGAAAAAATTAAGGTCCGTATTCAAATATTACACTAGTTAGTGTGAGAATATTTAAAAATTTTGACATTTATTAAATTTAATTTTGACATTTATTAAATTTAATTTTTGACATTTATTAAATTTTATTTTGACATTTATTCAATTTTATTTTTGACATTTATTAAATTTTATTTTGACATATTTAATATTGTAATTTATGAAGAAAATAATTGTGCAGATTTAATTAATATTTCATTTCAATCGTTTTAATAAACAATATAATATTTTCTGTATGACTAACTTATCAATATATTAATCATTGACTAACAATTGTATCATTAATATTGTATTATAAAAATTGTACTACCTATCATTTCACCAATTATTATTCTGTATCTTTCAAATTGTATGCCCATGTGGCGGAACACAGTACCTGACCAGTCAGGACGTGACTTATGTATTTACCTGTGATTTCACAATAAAAACAATTTAAATTTGAATATGATCGACTCTATTTTCGCTGAGTACCCATAGTATGAGTATTCTTTGGTACCCATTTCCACCTTCTTGTTGACCTGTCTGACCTGCATCAATAATGACGACACGACACTCCGCAGTAATATACACTCTGCTCAACTCTGCTGTCATCATGACATTGAAGAAGTAGGGCGTGAAACTCATGAAGCTACAGATAAAAATGGAGGCCACACTCCGAATACCTACTTGAAGCACAAACTAAGTATCACTATCTCGCTCTCTGTGGGCAGACTCGCTCTTTCTAAATAAACAAAAAATATAAAATTGCTCAAATTCAATGAAACCAATGTAAAATCTTTATTTCTTGACATAGGTATCATTAAAAATGATAAGTGTAATTAGTGGTAAAACGTTTTAGGAAGAAATTACTGTAAAAAATGTGAAAAATGTTTACAATGATCCAATGTCGGAAATCACGAAATAAACACTTACGCGTGGAATCTTATGTCACTTCCAGGACACCACGTAAAATTTTGCACCAATTCTTGTGATACAACAATGATTATTTCCTGTAAACAATCTCAAACGAAATTAACTGCTTAATAAACAAAATAGTAAACAACCGCCATGATGGGCCGGATTGGGCCGATGTTGCCACATGGTACCGATTACCCAGGAATTGGGATTGTAATTCCCTGATTCGCCAACACATTAAGCCTAAATGGCCGACAATTTTGTGATTTTTTATTTAACTAGGTAATCTTAGTTTCAAATATTAATTATTTATTTGTTTAACTTCTGATTTGGTTAGTGAATTGGCTATTTCGAAGAATTTACAAGGAGATTTAAATCAGAAGATAGCAATACTACAGTTCACACTAAAAAGAGAGGTAGGGCCGCAGAGAGCGAGATAGATATAAGTAGGTATTTGACTCAAGTTTTTGTTCCAACTTTGCCCTCCATTTTTATCTTTAGCTTCATGGTGAAACCACAGACAATCACCATAGAGTAATGTTTTTTGACAAATGGATGTTCACCCTTCGCACCACCACCCTAAGCTATTGTTGAATATCGATAAAGATATACTTTATTATCGATACTTTATTTTAATTAGTAGCAGGACAGGAAGGCACTGAATGCAGGCCATTTCCAACAAGCATTGGGGGATGGAATTCATTGGGGGAGACCAAGAATTACTAAAATGATAAATGATGATGATGAATTTATTTGCTAGATCTATTTAAAGACAAAAATATCTCTCAGTCGTTTTATTTACATTTTACGTCAACATATCGACTTCATTCCTTATTCAAGTTTCAAAGTGCTGTTTAAAATATTAATTTGACACAAAAAAATTCATGATGGTCAATATTCTTGAACCTCTTTAGCTTGTCACCCCTCGCCATACCACCGGCTTCATGTATAACTCCTTCTCAGTCTCAGCAGTACGGCTCTGGAACAGTCTTCCGGCGAGTTCGCGAAAAGCATCCTCCAAATGTACATTTAAAAAGGCTTTGTGCAATTATTTTAAGGACTAATACTTTTTTCCTATATCTGACATGGCATGTGTTATACTATGTGTAGTACGCCAATATTATTATTACGTTTACTACTACTGTCTGTGTCTGCTCTAATAAAATGTATTCTTATGATTATACATATATTTTTATCTAATACTATGTACCTAAGTATATTAACTAACTAAACCGTCATATTTTTTGCACCACCTTTGTCTCTTTAATTGACCTGTTGTTGACTGACAGAGAATGCCACCTGGCCTTAAGTCCACCACTGTACAGTTTTATTTGCAAAAGTATAGACAAATTAAAAAAATATATATTTTTCAGTGAGTTACCGAACTAACCGAGCATTGATTTTGTTAGAGTCGATACGATAATCGATACCGCTGCTTGCGCTTGTCAGCGTCTGTGCGTGCACCACTATTTCATTCATTTCTGTCACGGACATTGAAACAGCTGTATTGGAGTAGATTTACAAAATATTTTTATCATTTAGATAAAAAAATATATTTGTTTTCCTTTTATTTTGTACTGTGACTAGAGCATTTAGCATTTATTTATTGCGTTGTGCGGTTTAGCATTTGGTTTTGGAGTTTTAGTGTGTTTTGATTTGTGAAGACGCAATAGGTGTTAATATGTCGAGCGAGAAGCCTAGTGGGAATCATGGAACGAGTGAGGGCAGTTCTCAGGCATTGCAGCCTGCTGATGATGAGAACTTGAAGTCTTGTTGGGTGTGTTTTGCCACGGAGGCGGACGACCGTCTGGCGGCGTGGGTACAGCCCTGCAAATGCATTGGCACTACTAAATGGGTGAGTGTGTTGAACCGTATTGCGAACTGTTGCAAAAACGTCTTCCGGCTTTGGTTATTGAAGTATGTGTATTGTTTTTTGGCCTGTAGGTACTTGCATCGTAGTAGAAAGTTAATTTGTTTGTTGATTTTGTTGAGGGTAATATGACCAGGAACATCAAACACAATTTTAAATGAGCTTGTTTTTGTTTCAAAACAATCAGTTTTATTATTAAAATGAAAATTCAATTGACTTTTATTGTTATAATAAAATAAGTTAAATATGTTATTGCTGAGTGTGTTTTAAGATTAGGTTCCATTTTAAAAACTCGGCACATGATAGAATTTTAATTAATATGATTATTGAATTAATTTTGATATACCAATGTATTTAGGAGGTTTTCTCTAGTTCTTATTATTCACTGTTAATATTGTAAATGACAAAATACATAATATTATTAATACCTACTTAAAATCTTATAAGAAAAGTACCATTTAAAATTTTTTGTAGTACCTACCTACATATTTTGTGTTTTATGTAACTTATTAAATATTGACAACAATCAAATAAAAAACTGTCAGATTCTGGTGATTATTGTTTGTTTAATATTTTACCCAACTGCGCCAGAAGGAGCGTTAATGTTTTTTATTAAAATAACAAAATTGAAGCAATTGATTAGTAAGACAATTGTGACTAATTTATTTTTTATTTTTATCTGAATAATCTAGTATCTAATAACCCATTAACACAAATGATTCATGCATTATTAAGCTTTATCTTTTTATCATTATCAAGAAAGAATTGATCCAGGGTTCAAATATGTACCAAAGTACTACTTGGGGACTCCCCTAGTAAGCACAAGACCATTCCTATCCTACCTCCTGTCAGGCCTGGCTCACTGCGCGCGGTACATCCGATAATTACTTACAGCGAAGCGCCCCGCCGGCGGGTATTATATCAGTCGAGTGTCACGCGCGCGCCCGTCAGGACGCTGGCGTGCGTTGTAGTACCTAATTCTATGATCGAAGTATTATTTAAAAATGGACATAAAGAGAAAGAAATGTTATTGTGCGGCGTTCGAGTGCTTAAATTCGAAAATAAATCTACCGGATTTATCTTTTTTTTCGCTTCCCAAAGATGCTGAAAGGTATGTTGGCCATGTAGGTAATCAATAAATCTTAGGATAGTATAGGAACCTAACCTACCATGACTACTGCTCAGAAAGAATGCGTTCGTTCGTTTCAGCCAAATGACGTCCACTGCTGGACAAAGGCCTCTTCCAAAGTTTTCCATAATGAATGCGTACTTACCTACATACGTACCTCATTACAAATAAGTAGATTAATTATTTTTTCACTAGACAGCAACCCTAACAGCGTAAGAAGAGTTCAGAGGCACGCGATAGAAAGAGACAAAACTTGTAGGTGAATAAAATTGTAGGTACGTAGTGCTGTGCGAGCTGAATTCCACTGTATCGCGTCGTAGCAAGACTCGCATTTATTTAAATCGTCTTGCGGAGTAATCCTTCTGTACCTGTACTATTACTTATTCTGTGCTCCTGTGTAGATAGGATTTACAGCTAGATAGTAAAAAAAGTACACCACGCCCGTTCTTAATTTTTAAGCAGGATCTTTGATGAACCCCATCTTTTATATCATAGTTTTTAAAAACATAAATAAAACCTCATTATGCACTAAGTAAAATTATTTAAAATTACACCCATATTCACAAACATTACTACGATCACACTGTGATGACGCACAGGGTCCCAAAAACCTGTTCATAGACAGTTGAGTGGTACTTGATTTGACTTCGCATAGCGTTGCTGCTTCACTTAAGCGTGCATCGTTTGTGAATATGGCTGTAAGTTATTATTTTTAGCAATTTATAAAATTTTGCTTATAATTAAAAACAATGTCTCAACCACTTAACAGTTTCCTCTGGCAATGTTTGTACTTTGTATCACTTATTTCAAGCGTTTTTTTATCCTTGTTACAATGTGAATATTTCCCAAGATCGAGGTGTTTGCCCTCTCAAGGTTATCAACCTTATCCCACACAATAGCCCTTTGTTGATGTCTTTCTCATACAACAAATCAATATCTTTGACAACCTCTGAGATGTGCATCAGAATTTCTATAAATAATAAAAATAGAAGCCCTTTAAGTTATTTTATGCTAATTAAACTTCTCATAGTAAGTTAAATATTATGTTTGTGTTACAAGTGGGGTTACCACAATAGTCCAGCAGCGTTGAACCTGCGTTCCTAGAATATTGAATCAGCCAATTCGACACCAACTGTTTGGCTATTGTCCGTAACATTTAATTTCCCAGTAATATTTTTATATCCGCATTCTCCTCTAAGTAAGTATTCTACCTACAGTTTTCTCCTCTTATTTGACAAACCTCAAGCCCCTTAAAAACTGTTCAAAGCAGGTATAGATGACCCACGCTGAACTGTCCCACCAAACTCAATGACAGGGGGGCGCTACCATCGTTCAACTGTATGGTTTCCAACATGGCAAAAATCGGAACCAGCGATCCGGTATAGACGGTGGCGCCCCGCTGTCAATGTCATGCACAGGACAGTTCAGTATTTTGGAACTATAAGACAAAGCCAACACATCAGGCACACATAAATGTTAAATTACTTGAGGTTGCTAGCTGAAGTCTCCCCTGAGTCCTCATGGGCAGAGTTCAGGATTAGTTTGATAATTTCATGCATAAACTGTAGCTGTACCCTAGTCAAAAAGGTTGCGCTATTTTTAGCAAAGATATGTTAACGTTAATTGGTTATTTTTTATGATAATTAAATATTTACATAATAATACACCTGTTATAATGCGCCAAATTAACTGTGTCTGAGATAAACTTTGCGATTTTGAGTTTATCATTTTTCACTAATTACTAATCAGTAAATAAATCTGTCTATGACACAGTTACATAAAGAAATAACCTTTTCCACTTCATTAGCGTATTTGATAAAGGTATTGTTTTGTGTATTTTAATGATTAATATTGAGATATTTGCGTTTATAAATTGTAAAGGCATCATACTAGCAAAGAATTTGAATTACCTACCCTAGGTCATGTTTAAAACGGTAACGACAAAACCCAACGTCCCTAAGTTCGATTCCCCTTGACCTATATCAGGGTTTTCCAATTTCTTTTTGCCAAGGAACCCTAATTGATCATATTTTTCCTAGCGGAACCCCCGTACTACTCCGCCCGCACGCCCTGCCCCTCACTTGTGCGTAAACAAGTCGGTGCGAGCGAACAACGTCGGTCACGAAACGTGGGATAATATTTTTTACGGAACCCTTGCGGCCTTTCCACGGAACCCCAGAGTTCCGCGGACCACCTTTCGGGAACCGCTGCTCTATCTAATAAACCCATTTCCAAAATTTTGCGTATTGGAATTCCAAGCGTATACCTATGCCCGATTAGTTTTTGTGATGGTGACTAAAATTATATGTCGATAAATATAACTAATATAACTTTTTTAATCAATATCATTTCATACGTATTTTTTTATTATTAGGTACTTATTATTGTGAAACTCACTTATTTAAATGTACCTAACCCCAATAAATTACTGAAATGATAGAGATATCCTTACTTACTGATAAAGCAAACCTCAATTTTACCGTGAAGTGCCTCTCTAACACGGCGTGAAGTAGTGTTGCCGAACTATCGATAGTAAAACTATCGATAGTTTTCATTCGAAAAAGCCTTCTCCATCGATAGGCCTATCGATAGTATCGATACTGTCGATACTATCGATACTATCGATAGCACAAAACGAGGCAATACTATTGAATATGTGCAATACTATCGATACTATCGATAGTATTGTTGCTCGTGAAGAATAAACAATCGATAGTATCGATACTATCGATAGTATTGTCGCTTTTGAATAAAAAGCTATCGATACTATCGATACTATCGATTGTTCTAGACTATCGATAGTCTGGAAATTTGCAATAGTATTGGGTATGTTTAAATTCATTTTTACAATATTTCAAATGTTTCGCTTGACTTACCAACTAAACATATAACTAAAAATAATAATCTCACTTGTATTTAAAACTACCTGCATTAGTTAAGTACGGCAAATAAAATGTATTGCCAATTTTGGAAACATATAATTAAACTAGCTTTCCGCTCGCGGCTTCGCCCGCGTGGAATTTTGTCTGTCACAGAAAAACTTTATCGCGCGCGTCCCTGTTTCAAAAACCGGGATAAAAACTATCCTATGTTCTTTCCCGGGACTCAAACTATCTCTATGCCAAATTTCATCAAAATCGGTTGCGAGGTTTAAGCGGGAAAGCGTAACAGACAGACAGGCAGACAGACAGACAGACAGAGTTACTTTCGCATTTATAATATTAGTTGGGATGTTATGGTTAACTACCTATATGAAATAATTCAAGTATTCCAATAACCCTATTGTTGTGCCTATTGACTATTATACCCAAATATTGTAAACGATACTATTGTAAATTGCCAAACTATCGATAGTCTAGAACAATCGATAGTATCGATACTATCGATAGTATTGATAGCTTTTTATTCAAAAGCGACAATAGTATCGATAGTATCGATACTATCGATAGTTTATTCTTCACGAGCAACAATACTATCGATAGTATCGATAGTATTGCTCATATTCAATAGTATTGCCTCGTTTTGAGCTATCGATAGGCCAATCGATAGTCTTGCGATAGTTTGACTATCGATAGACTATTGATAGTCTATCGATAGTCGACTATCGATCGGCAACACTAGCGTGAAGTGCATGAAAACATGACATTGCACTGAAATTCGTTTCGATTTCGTCATTCTTTGCGCTACAAAAGTTTTTTGAATACTCATTTAAAGATTTGGCTGCTAATATTTAATGCGTGTACTGTAAGAACGTCTACGATAGTATAAAAGTTTTATGAACCTATATCGACGCCTTCCTTAGAGTGAAAACCTCTTAAGTGTGTGCAATTTATCAGGATGAAGATCCAGAACTGGTATTTGTAAGATTGACCGAAATGCGTAAATATGAGAAAAATGCATTCCCGAGGTTTTCACTCTAAGGCGACGACATAGGCGTAGCTAGCTAATTCAAATTCAAATTTCAAATTCAAATTCTAAACGTTTATTTGCCAAAAACACAGTAATACAGGGTGGGGCAGCCGTCTCAGGCTATGGGCTCAGGGTGGGGCAGCCGTCTAAAATAAAATAATATGTAGCAAACTATACCCGCGGTGAAAGATCACTGCTTCTGCTTTAGACGGGGCCACTTTCAAACCCAGTGCCTGGATGCAGTCTATCGTCCTGGCACTTCAGCGAGGCTCCTCCCTCGAGCCACAATGAGGGTGTCATCTGCATAGCTGAGCAGTCGCGTATTAGGACAGAGGCTACGTAGGACAAAGTCGTATCCAATATTCCACAGAGTTGGCCAAAGCACCGAACCCTGTGGAACACCGCAATGCATCGCCCTACGAACCAGTGTTCCATTTTCGTCTATGTATGCCACCACTCTGTCTCGGAGATAACTCCAAAAGCCTCCCCAGGACCCCAGGTATGAGGGTACTCCGTGGAAACGAAGAGCCTCTAAGATAGTAGTCTGTTGAAGGCCGCGGCTACGCCCATGGGCGACGATATTTTATTTCTTGATAGATTTGCGACGTTCCTTATTAACAAAAACAAATGAATATGACTTTATTGATACAATATCTTACTGTTACACTTGCCTGCACATTAGGCATCGGATATGGCTCGAATAAGGAGATAGCAAAAATAATTGTTACGAGCTGATAATAATGGTATTAAATATCGTATTAAAATTCTTTAATCGTAATGACATTACTTCAGTAATAATGAGGTGACCGATAAGATGATTGCAGTATGTAATACGTCACGCAGCTCTGTTTGTTTGTCCTAGGTCATCATCTAACTTATTTTATTGTGTGGATTGTAGCAAGTGAGATCACCAGTCACCACACAGGACCACACTAGTTCAGACTCGGGCTTTATTCTCGGTTTCCACGAAATCGCAGAGGAAATGTGTTTTAATAGCCGTTCCCACCGCCGTATCTTGTGTAGCCTGGATCTTCAGCTTGACCGCCAATAAAATCCCAACCAATGAAGGCCAAGTTTGTCCCGGGGGAAAGTTAAACTATCATTGGACCCGCAACGAAATTAATCAGAAGAACATATTAAGAGGAATTCGAAGTTAAGGTTCGACTCGACTTTAGGCACCAGAAGTCTTACATTACTGTTGTCCCTTGTTCCAGGTGCATCAAAGCTGCCTCCAACGATGGGTTGACGAGAAGCAACGCGGCAACATCACCCGCAAAGTCCTCTGCCCGCAATGCAAGGCGGAATACATAGTGGTATTCCCCTCTATGGGGGCCTTCGTGGCTCTCCTGGATGCTATGGAGGAGATCACCCACAAGATCTGCCCGTTCATAGCTGGAGGAGTGCTCTTGGGGTCCATATACTGGATCGCAATCACGTACGGAGCTGTCACAGTCATGCAGGTCAGTTGATTAAAGATCCTTTTGGGAGGGTCGCCAGTTTAATTTTTTTTATAGTGGTGTGTGTCACTACTAAGTGAAAAAACCTTAATTTTTCTTGGAGAATTGGGTAATTCTTGAAAACGCATCTTTTGGATCTAATTTGATTGACCTAGCCTGTAGCTTCAATCGTTTAGTTCAGGAGAAAGTAGAATAGATCCACATTTGTTACTTCGATAGTGAGTGTAGTGGAAGTTAATTAAATGAAAGAGTGGACTGTATACAATTAATTGTCTATTCGGTACAAATTAACAATGATATTGAGACCGTTTAGTCCAAAGTCGTTGAAGAGAGTGCGTCAGGATCGTCTTCTTAGATGTTCGCTCGCGAACCGAACATTGCTCGTTCGTTCGCCGAACGCTCGCCGCTCCCTCCGGTCACGCCGCCCGCGGGCAATGTCCGTGAGTAGACAACATTAGATGCCGTAAAAAGCGACTAAGCGACAAATATGCGAACATCAGGCTAGCGTGAGCGGTGTAGGCCAATTCTACCCTTTGCCTCTGGTAAATTAGAATAGGTTGTTCTCCTGCAGTGAACATTAAGACCTGATTTTGATGATGGCGGTGATGTAGAGAAGTTATGAATTGAAGTGTAGTGATGATGATGTATTATACCTGAATTATTGTTACACTAGGTATTTTTATTGATGAAGTGATCACCACTTGAATTCATATTTATCGGTAAATATTCACTGGAGTTTTGACGGTTAAACCCCAAAAAAGTGCCATGCAAGCGTGACTTAACGAGCAATACTCTCGAGAATCAATGACTCAAGAGCATTTTTGGAATAAACGAAATGAAATGAGCTGCATGTGTCATCCAATCGATCATCATCATTCACGATTCTTTGTATTTTGTGTGGTCTGAGACTTGCCTAATTGTTTAATTCAACATAGGTGAAGAAATCACGGATCAATATCAATATGAGTAATCTGGAAAATCTGTTAAACTCATCACTGACTCATAAATAGGGCTTTACAGTGATTTGGTATTCCAGCAGACATAGACGTATTTACAGTCAGGGTCAAAGTACAAAGACAAAGTCACGGACTACCGTGACACCCAAAGTAGCCACAAACAAAGTTCGCAACGCGTCTTTTGTGTGTCACCTTTTTGGCTACCGGGTGTCATAAACTATTTGACGCTGACTGTACGTAGGTTACCTCTTTATTTGAGGCTTCCGGCGACTGGGACCGCAATTAACTAGGACCGCGGTCCCAGTCGCCGGATCCGTAAAAAATAAATAATTTTCTTCCGGCGACTGGGACCACTCACAGATAACTTAAAAAATATATTATTCAAGCCAAAATCGGTACAGTCATACGAAAAAAAAAACTAAATTATTTGTATGAATATCATTGACTCGTTCTAGACATGATTTTATCCTATGCGCTTAGTATTAAGTAGATTAAGCTAGGCCATTTTTACACCTAAAAAATTTTCGTTTGACTGTACATTTTTTTGTATTCAGTTATAAATGATAATGTAGGTATAGTTATAAAAGATGAGTGGTCCCAGTCGCCGGAAGATAATTATTTAATTCTTACGGATCCGGCGGCTGGGACTGCGGTCCTAGTTGATTGCGGTCCCAGTCGCCGGAAGCCTCATTTATTTTTCATGGTAGGTTAACTGCTGAAATCCTACGATGCGCTACGACTACAGCTGCAGCAGTTAAAACAGCTGCATTTATGGTGCAGTGTGTGAAACCTTAATATGGTTTCAGTGTTGTTTTAAATTTTAAACAATCAGTATTGTTATGTTTTATCACTATAACGACTGCGGAAACGGCAATTAAACATAATTTAATTGTACCTACGAGTACGAGCTGTAATTTAAAATAGTTATAAGATTTTTTTAAGATGCAATTTTTTTAAAAATATTCCGTATTAAAAGGCCGCTACCAACCGGGCAACATGGAAAGCATTGGGGGAGGCCTAGGTTCAGCAGTAGACGTCCTATGGCTGAGATGATGATGATGTATTAAAAGTATGCCTCCCCAAATCGCCAGCGCTGGTAATGTAGGCCAAATCCTCCATTTACCTATCTCTGGGAGAGAGATTAGAGGGTAGTGCTCCTGTAGTGGAAACTAAATTACCTGATAATAATGTATTATGACTAAAAGTATCGGTTATGTTTGATTGATATTAATTATGCTTATTTTAATTAAATAGTTAGTTGTTTTTAGCTAGCTCGCATAAATATTTGTAACTATGTAAACTATTAAAGTCTGTAAAGCCTTGAAAAAGAGGCTGACAATAGTGACTGAGTTTCTTGCGCTGCTTTTTCTCAGCACCTTTCCCATTTATTGTCCTGATGCAGTGGTAGGGTCCGTAGGGTTAATACTGGGGCGTACAAAAGTGCTTTTTAAAAGCCTACTTGCATAAATAATGAGTTTTATGAGTTGTTTATGTCTTCACCTTGTATAACTAGGGACAATGCTTCATCATGACTTCCTCTCATAGCAAGACAAGATTCTGTTATTAGAATAGAATAAAATTAGACGCAAAATTAATACAGTAAACCCAGTATCTCACAACCCAACGAAGTATACTATTTTGCATTTTAAATAACAATTGTTTGATTGGTTTTAATTCGTCGAGTTAGTCAAGTCTAAGTAGTAACCTAGATATCTAACTTCTCTAACCTTGACCACAAAATGAGTCAAGTACTTGTATTCTCTACTGCGGCATTTTTATACGTCAAAGGCAAAAGTCCCGTATACAAAATAATACAAATATACAAAACCTGGTTAAAAATTAGCGTTTTTTATTTGTTTAACTGGACGAAAAAGGCAATGAACTGGGTAATGTACACGTTATTCGACAGAATAGGTGTGAAAATAACGGTTTAGTATCTATTTTACGTACACTGTGTCATCGGTTGTTCGATTTATTTATTGTTTCAACATGACATACTTCCGGAGTGCGTTACGGTAAAAGCGCACTGACATGTATTTTATAAATAACTAGCTTTTGCCCGTGGCTTCACCCGCGTGAAATTTAGTTTGTCACAGATCGTCATAAATTATAAGCCTATATGTTATTCTGTGTTATAAACAATAATACTGTAAAGTTTCATCAAAATCCATTCAGTAGATTTTGCGTGAAAGAGTAACAAACATTCAGACATCCAAACTTACGCATTTATAAATTAAGAGTAGCACGTGAGATTAGTGAGATTGACTTGGCTACTATAGTCTTTTTCACGTAAGATGATCCGTATGACACTTCAAGGTTATCCATATTACGCATACTACATATGCAGAATATATTTGAAAAAATATTTGTATTTTATTAGCAATATAATAAAAAAAAAATTAACTACTTGTCTTGAAATATTATAGTAAAATCTGAGTCTATTGATTATATTTTAATTAAATACGATGTAAAAATATTTTTTATTTAATGTACGCAATGTGTGAAACGGAATAGATTTAGTGCTGGGGTATTTCTTGTATAATAAAATCGATTATTTCCGCGGTTCATTAATCGATTGCAGTGAATACTTAGTTATTAAAAACATCACAAAAATCAACTATATTTTTCGATTATTGACTTTAATAAACGCATTGAAAATAAATTAATAGTTTTTAATTTAAAGAAACAGAACCAGTACTTTTTAGGAATCGTTTTTTTGAACAAGAACCATGAAATTTGAATATTATTAATAAAAAATTGTTACAATAATATTTGTAATTAAAAAAAACATGTTTTTTGTTAAATAACACCTATACAAAATATTTATCTAAAAGTAGGTTTTACTAACTCTTCGATAAAAATCGATAGATAAATCGCTATGGTTTAGTTATGTGACATCTCTAAATCTTTCAAACTCGAAACGTCATACGGATCATCTTAGGTGAAAAAGACTATAAGTACCTTTGGCTGCGGTTTAAAATTGCAATCGTGGGTAATTTCAATAACTAGCTTCTACCTACGGCTTTGCCTGTCTTTCACTAGCGGCCATCGAACTATGCCTATTTCTGAAAATCTTTTTCTTGCCAACATTCGAATGAACATTTACATCTCAACTTGAAATATTCTCATTTAACTAGCTCTCCTTTTACAAGTATTTTTGCAACAATGGGTAGTCTTTTAAAGTTCCAAATTTAAGAGAAAAATTGACCCATCCAGTCTTAATACCAAAATGTGCCAAAACTCTAAAGTTTTTCAATCCACAGTTTTATTTTTTCTTTAACAATATTATCTAACCATCTTATTTATCAACACAAACGTATTTTAATGTCATCAGTCATTACTCACCAGATCTGAAAACTGAATGAGGATCAATCACCGAGTGAAACACAATGAGTGTGTTCACGCCTTTCGTCCTAAAAATGACATTCGAAAGCATTGAGCTGTAGAATTCACAAGTCTGTGTATTTGTTGTAACAAATTATCAGTTTGCCAGCCACTGCTGACCGTGTCGACTGGTGTTTAAAAAGACATAGAAAGTATGATTTTGTTTTCCATATCGTTTGTCTTGTGGACTGTAACAACCCTAATGGTGGTTATCGCCTTATTACTTTCACAGACTTGGACTTAACTAATTCTATGTAATCCGTATGCAATAATGGGTTACTGTCGATTCGCCACCAAGTCGATTCTTCATACTTTACAAAATTACTGTCACAGGCTTTTTTTCGTGACGTATCGATTCTGTTCTGCAAATCGACAATAACCTGCAAACAAGAAGGCCTAAGGGAGGCAATCGGAATTGGGCAGTGCCTACTTAGCAAACGTTGGCTTATTGATTAGAACTAGTGCTTTCAGTTTATAATAGTACTTCTGAGGTGGAATAGACATGTTGACACCACCAATCAATTGACGTACTTTTTAAAACTGTCAAAACGAAACTATCCCATAGATTTTGTATGATTGTATGGCACTACAAGCAAGTGACGTCACTATTTTGTCAACTCAAATAAACTACTTTTTTTAATTAGAATGCGACCAAAAATCGTAATTTACAGGTAATTTAAAATTAATTAAGTTTTTAAGACCAGAATTAACTGTCTTTTTAAAAAAGTTGTGATTTAGAATTATTGGAGAATGGTGTCAAATTGTCCATTTAAAGCAATCGTAATCATTTGACAGTTCATAACGTACGATAAAGTCAGTTAAAGCGTTTGACAGATTAATCGTACGTTATGAAACGTACGCTCTGCTTACGTCGAAGTAATGTCCTTAAAACGACCTTAAAATGCAACAAACATTACTAATTTAATCCCATATCGCTTCTATATGATCTTAAATGATATTTCGTAACAATTTGACGCAATTTATGTAACAGTTCCTCTTCATCCGACTTTCTCACTTTCTATTGCGAAACGCCTTCGCGCGTGTCGTGTGGTCTCACTCGCCGTTTGATAGGTTCGTTTTGGAAACCGGTTCAGTTTTGGCACACTATGTTTAAATAATAAATAGTCAATAGTTTTTTTACTGACATAATTGGACCAGTATTTTGGACTAAATAAACATGCCATGAGCAAATAAGATACCTACTTATTTTTTGTGTTTGTTCTGTGGAGTCGTTGAAAAGTTCACGTTGGGTTCTGCTAAACACAATCCTCCTTATGACAAAAAGTTAAACTCGCGTTGATCACTATTTCCATACTGTTCCATATTAAATGTCCTATGGAAATAATGTCATTTTAAACCAGAGTTCATCACACGTTAAAGTTTTTTGTAATAAGGCACACTATGTTTAAATGTAACAAAAGAGTCAATTGTTCTTTTCTACAACACAAAGTGGACCAAATCAATTTGAAATGTTAACGTCTTATGCTCTTTAGGTTAGATAATTTATTCTTTCGATTTGCCCAAGATCTTGGTTGGATTCTCGCACTGTTACATACATGTCATGTTATGGAATCATAAAGAAAAGCAACAGATAATGGTTGCTCTACGTATTGATAATGAGCATTTTATTATAATAAAAATAGTATTTTGATGTAACATTACGGCCTTTGAGTTTAGTCACAGAATAAGTAATAGTACAGGTACAGAAGGATTACTCCGCAAGACGATTTAAATAAATGCGAGTCTTGCTACGACGCGATACAGTGGAATTCAGCTCGCACAGCACTACGTACCTACAATTTTATTCACCTACAAGTTTTGTCTCTTTCTATCGCGTGCCTCTGAACTCTTCTTACGCTGTTAGGGTTGCTGTCTAGTAGTGTCTAGTAAAAAAATAATTAATCTACTTATTTGTAATGAGGTACGTATGTAGGTAAGTACGCATTCATTATGGAAAACCTTGGGAGAGGCCTTTGTCCAGCAGTGGACGTCATTAATTGGCTGAAACGAACGAACGCATTCTAAGCAGTAGTCATGGTAGGTTAGGTTCCTATACTATCCTAAGAATTATTGATTACCTACATGGCCAACATACCTTTCAGCATCTTTTTGTAAGCGAAAAAAAAGATAAATCCGGTAGATTTCGTTTCGAATTTAAACACCCGAACGCCGCACAATAATATTTCTTTCTCTTTATGTCCATTTCTAAATAATACTTCGATCATAGAATTAGGTACTACAACGCACGCCAGCGTCCTGACGGGCGCGCGCGTGACACTCGACTGATATAATACCCGCCGGCGGGGCGCTTCGCTGTAGGTAATTATCGGATGTACCGCGCGGAGTGAGCCAGGCCTGGTTTAGTACATAACTATGGTATCATTGGTATCCTATGTAATTTACGAGCGATTTTTAACAAAAAGTGTACCGGTGATTGTAGGTACAAGCGCTTACCTTGACCAACTAGTGAAGTCCAGTAGTTTAGACCTGCGTCCATAACCCGATGTATCGGAAGAATAATATAAGAAAAGTTGAGTTTCCTAAATGAGTCGTGTGAATGAATACTTTTGTTATTTCCAGGTGGTCGGCCACAGAGAAGGGCTAGAGATGATGGAGTCAGCCGACCCACTAGTGCTGCTAGTCCTCCTGCCCACGATCCCGGTGACACTCATCAGCGCCAAGATGTACAACTGGGAGGACTCCGTACTGCTGTTCCTTAGGAAGTACTGCGCGAAGGTGCCCGCGCTGTCCTACATACTGCCGTTTGGGAAGTGAGTCTTATGTAGCTGTTCATAGGGTTCCTTTTGTCATTTAGCTGCTGCTCCTCTTAGTCCTGCCAACGATTCCGGTGACGCTGATACACTGCCGTTTGGGAAGTGAGTCTTATGTAGCTGGTCTTTAGGTTCTTTATCATTTAGCTGCTAATCCTCTTAGTCCTTAAGATGATTCCGGTGACGCTTATTATACTGCCGTTTGGAAAGTGAGCCTTACGTAGCTGGTCATAAGGTTCTCTTTCGATCCCTGTGACGCTGATCAGCGCCAAGATGTACAACTGGGAGGACTCCGTACTGCTGTTCCTTAGGAAGTACTGCGCGAAGGTGCCCGCGCTGTCCTACATACTGCCGTTTGGGAAGTGAGTCTTGTGTAGCTGGTTTTAAGGTTCCTTTTTTCATTTTGCTGCTGGTCCACTAGTCCTGATGACGTTCCTGGTGACGCTGATATACTGCTGTTTGGGAAGTGAGTCTTACGTAGCTGTACATAGGGCTAGTGTCCGACCGAATGTTCGGTTTCGGTTTCGTTTTCGGTTGAGTTTCGGTAAAAACACGAGTTTCGGTTTAGTTTCGTTTTCGGCGGCAAACTTGCCGAAACTACGACCGAAACCGAATGTGCATTCGGGAGTTTCCGCGCTGTTATCGGTCATGTTCGGCGCGTTGAATGGGTGGATGAATCCGATGTTTGTTTGCTGTTAGTTTTGTTTTGTTGTGGTGGCGAGTTTTCAAGTGATTTATTTTGAATGGTATGATAAGTTTTATCTCGTTTTATGTCGTTATAAGAGCGGGTGTAAACATAAAAAAATATTCAATATGACTAATAAAAGTTATAGTAAGTAATCAAGTTTAATCTAACCTACAATTTTTTTTTTGTTTCGCAAATTCTATACGTAAACAAACATTAGTTAAGTAGTTAGTAATGACTATAGTGCATTTCATGGTGATAATATTATGGATTCAGAGTTTCAAAGTTCATTTTAGTATTTATCACCAAGCTATCCAAGTGGCAAGTACATTAGATACTAACTTACGTACTACCAATTTTGTTTTGAGAAATTATTAAGGTAA
Source organism: Ostrinia nubilalis (assembly GCF_963855985.1). NCBI lineage: Eukaryota > Metazoa > Arthropoda > Insecta > Lepidoptera > Crambidae > Ostrinia > Ostrinia nubilalis. Next base: position 7,485,008 of record NC_087111.1, on the reverse strand, counting down.
AAGACCCGACCATGGAACGGGTTATGTACATAGATGTCCTGAATATTGCGAGTAATTAAAAAAAATCAGACTATAAATCCTTCTTTTTCTTTTTAATACATAATTTGATACCTTTTAGAGTAAAAAGGCACTTTATCAGTTCAATTTTAATGCAATTTAAAGAGAAAACGATAAAGACTGACTGATTATAATAACGTTTTCTTTATTTTTCCCTCAAAATAATGAGCCTTGTAAGGAAGTTTCGGTTTCGGTTTCGGTTTCGGCCGAAATAGACACCGTTGCCGAAATTCGTTTTCGGTTTCGGTTTCGGTCGTAAAACTAGTTTCGGTCGGACACTATAGGGTTCCTTTTGTCATTTAGCTGCTGCTCCTCTTAGTCCTGCCGACGATTCCGGTGACGCTGATACACTGCCGTTTGGGAAGTGAGTCTTACATCGCTGTTAATAAGGTTCTCTTTCGATCCCGGTGACGCTGATTAGCGCCAAGATGTACAACTGGGAGGACTCCGTACTGCTGTTCCTTAGGAAGTACTGCGCGAAAGTGCCCGCGCTGTCCTACATACTGCCGTTTGGGAAGTGAGTCTTACGTAGCTGTTCATAGGGTTCCTTTTGTCATTTAGCTGCTGCTCCTCTTAGTCCTGCCGACGATTCCGGTGACGCTGATACACTGCCGTTTGGGAAGTGAGTCTTATGTAGCTGGTCTTTAGGTTCTTTATCATTTAGCTGCTAGTCCTCTTAGTCCTTAAGATGATTCCGGTGACGCTGATTATACTGCCGTTTGGAAAGTGAGTCTTACATCGCTGTTAATAAGGTTCTCTTTCGATCCCTGTAACGCTGATTAGCGCCAAGATGTACAACTGGGAGGACTCCGTACTGCTGTTCCTTAGGAAGTACTGCGCGAAAGTGCCCGCGCTGTCCTACATACTGCCGTTTGGGAAGTGAGTCTTATGTAGCTGTTCATAGGGTTCCTTTTGTCATTTAGCTGCTGGTGCTCAATCTTGTACATGTTCCCGGTGACGCTGATATACTGCTAAACTGCTATTTGAAAAGTGAATCGTGTGTGGCTGTTCATAAGATTCTCTTTATCATTTAGCCTCTGGGCCTCTTTAGTCCTGAAGATGATTCCGGTGACCCTGATATACTGCAGTTTGGAAAGTGAGTCTTACGCAGCTGTTTATAAGGTTCTCTTTCGATCCCGGTGACGCTGATTAGCGCCAAGATGTACAACTGGGAGGACTCCGTACTGCTGTTCCTTAGGAAGTACTGCGCGAAGGTGCCCGCGCTGTCCTACATACTGCCGTTTGGGAAGTAAGTCTTACGTGGCTTTTCTTAAGGTTCCTTTATTATCAATCATTTAGCTGCTGGTCCTCTTAATTCTGCGACGATTCCGGTGACGCTGATGTACTGCCGTTTGGGAAGTGAGTCTTACGTAGCTGGTCTTAAGGTTCCTTTTATCAATAATTTAGGTGCTGGTCCTCTAATCCTGCAGACGTTCCCGGTGACGCTGATACACTGCCGTTTGGGAAGTGAGTCTTATGTAGCTGGTCTTTAGGTTCTTTATCATTTAGCTGCTAGTCCTCTTAGTCCTTAAGATGATTCCGGTGACGCTGATTATACTGCCGTTTGGAAAGTGAGTCTTACGCAGCTGTTCTTAAGGTTCTCTTTCGATCCCGGTGACACTCATCAGCGCCAAGATGTACAACTGGGAGGACTCCGTACTGCTGTTCCTTAGGAAGTACTGCGCGAAGGTGCCCGCGCTGTCCTACATACTGCCGTTTGGGAAGTGAGTCTTGTGTTGTTGATTATAAGGTTTCTTTTGTCATCTAGCTGAAGGTCCTCAATCTTGTAGATGGTCTCGGTGACGCTGATATACTGCTATTTGAAAAGTGAGTCTTACGTTGCTGTTCATAAGGTTCTCTTTCGATTCCGGTGAAGCTGATCAGAGGTGGAATTGTGTAAAGCAATCGTAATCATTTGACAGTTCATAACGTACGATAAGGTCAGTTAAACAAAGCGTTTGACAGAATAATCGTACGTTATGAACTGTCAAATGATAACGATTGCTTTACAGTTTACACAATTCTACCTCAGCGCCAAAATGTAGGGTAGGTACTCCTCCCTTAGAGGTGAATACTCTAAGCCTAAGGTATTTGTCTACGTATGTACAGTCGCGGAATGAAAAGGTTCGTCACCTTAGTGTCGGTTTTCGCTTGCACTAGGTACTGTAAGAGTCAAACCTGCCAACATAACAGTGCAAGAAACAATGCTGCTAACATTTAAATAAATATGACGTTTGCTAACAAATAAGGTTTTGCTTGTTTATTTTTCTATCCCATCAGTGCAATGCAATAATGACATTGACCAATTGACAATAGTTTTTTTTTATTAAATAGAAATAATAATGGCAGGTTGAACCAACAAGAAGGTTTTAGTTTATCAATCATAATAATCTTCTTGACAAGATAAATCGTCAAACAACTTTGATCTGAATAATTTTGAACTTTACTGACGAACAGTTAAAGATTATTTTCTCTAACTCGAGATTATTCTGTAACATAGTTTCAAAAGGTAATATGTGCTCGCGATTCGTTGAAGGAATCAATTTGAAAACTGACGAACCTTTTCATTCCGTGACTGTACATGCTTATGTAGTTGTACACGAGACGCTCGGGACAAAAGTTTGCGTTCAATATTTCCAATTTTAATTACTTATCTGACTCATACTTGTTTATATCTCGTCACTACCTTCTTTATATTTTCCACTAAACAATATTGTTTATTATTCCAGCGTGGAAGGAGACAGGGGAGCAGTGGTGCCGGGACAACCGAACAACCAGAACCCGAACGCGAGTTCCCACCTCTCCCCCACGAGGATATTCTGTTCCGCGCTCCTCCTGCCTACCATATCCACCATCATCGGAAAAATATTCTTCCGGTCCATACAAAATAACTTGCATAGGTATGTTTATTTTTTACTTGATTACAGAAAGATGCACAGTGGGTCACAGTTTCAGTTATATTTATTACTAGCTGACCCGGCGAACTTTGTTCCGCCTTAATGGCAATAAATAAGCAGACTTTTTTTAAATTTCGAACGGGATAAAAAGTATCCTATGTCCTTCTCCTGGCTCTAAACTACCTCCCTGACAATTTTCAGCTAAATCGGTTCAGCCGTTCTTGAGTTATAAGTGGTGTAACTAACACGACTTTCTTTTATACACCGTGTTACTTTGCATTCTTGCCATATTCACAGAGATAAAAGTAGGTAACAATACCTATTATTTAAGATAAACAAGAGACTCTTGCAGACACTTTAAGCACCATTTTGATTAAATTATTCGTTGTTTGAATACACTTCAGTCATTTTTGTATTATTTATAACGTGATTTGTGTTTGATGGATTTCTCAGGTTTTTACAAGTGTCAAAAAGACATTTTAAAGACAATAGATATTTAAAAATACAATAAAAAGTAAAAAAGTCTCCATCGCCATCGCCAACAAGTGATGTGCATGCGTTACGATAATTAGTGGTGTGTTTAACAGATTATCGATAAAATAAAATAATCAAGATTAAAAAAAAATTTTTTCGGGCATTATTTTTTTACGGATTTGTGTTCAGTATCAGTAATATACACTCGCGAGCAAAACTATGGAATCACTTACATGAAGTTGTTTCCACGCGAACTTGTGTACTAACGAATTTGTTAGTAACAAAAAAAGTGGCACCATTTTAAAGATTAAACTTTTATCTTTAAATTGATACCAAATTCATTTAAATCACACCGGTATTTAAAAAGATATCCCGGCTGATGTGAAGAAGTAACGAAAAAGACATGTATGAACTGTTGATACGTCGCGAGTTGCGGCCTATTTAGCCCCTATAAAAGCACGCGTTTTTAGATTTTTGCTTTCACACGTTAATTCATACACATCTCCGCTTCTTTTGACACTTTACCTGGGATTCTACACCTTCAGAAGCAGCACAAATCGTTGCACTATTGCAAGAAAGGCTCAGCCAGCGGGCTGTCGCACGTCAGCGCCACATAAGGCAGTCCTGGGTTTCGAAAGTTTCAAGACGCTTTCGGGAGACTAGTGGCTTTATCCCGAGACCAAGTTCTGAACAACGCCGGTGCACATCGCAGAGGGAAGACCGTTTTTTCATGTCAACCTCTCTATGAAATCATCATTTGACTGGAATCGATGTCCATCAAGAGCTCAGAAATGTTCGTAAGATAGCTGTTAGCGAGTGGACAGTTCGTCTAAGATATAAGCAATAGCCGTGCCGTGTGGTGACGGCAGAGTAGAATACATTTGTCACCAACCCCTACTCTTCCCGCGGGTGTCGTAAGAGGCGACTTAGGGACTACACATCAAACAGAGAATGGGCAGCAGCGCTCTCTGAAAAACATCAATCTTTTAAACTGCGATCTCCAACCCGCCTGCCTAGCGTGGAGATTATGGCAAAACCTTCCACTATAGTGGAGGAGGCTCATAGTCCAGCAGTGGACTGTAAAGGGCTGTTGATGATTGATGATGATAAGCAATAGAATTTGACTCCAAAAAGGCCTGCCACAGGCTCGAAACTGACGGCAGGTCACCGATAAGCACCCTTTCAATTTGCTCGTACACATCTCGATGGGAAGGCGAGTAATGGAGGCGAGTTCTGTTCTCCGATGAATGCAAACTGTGTTTGCAGGGCAGCAGTCGAAGAGGTCGGGTTTATAGGCGGCCTGAGGAGCGATTTGTGCAGTGCTGGTTCGCTAAAACAGTGGCTTATGGGGGTGGCTTGCTCGACTTAACATCGAGATGTGTACGAGCAAATTGAAAGCGTGCTTATCGGTGACCTGCCGTCAGTTTCGAGCCTGTGGCAGGTTTTGGAGTTAAATTCTATTGCTTATGTCTTAGACAAACTGTCTACTCGCTAACAGCTATCCTACGAACATTTCTGAGCTCTTACTGGACGTCGATTACAGTCAAATGACGATTTCATAGAGAGTTTGACATGAAAAAACGGTCTTCCCTCTGCGATGTGCGCCGGCGCTGTTCAGAACTTGGTCTCGGGATAAAGCCACCAGTCTCCCGAAAGCGTCTTAAAACTTTCGAAACCCAGGACTGGCTTATGTGGCGCTGACGTGCGACAGCCCGCTGGCTGAGCCCTTCTTGCAATAGTGCAACGATTTGTGCTGCTTCTGAAGGTGTAGAATCCCAGGTAAAGTGTCAAAAGAAGCGGAGATGTGTATGAATCAACGTGTGAAAGCAAAAATCCGAAAATGCGTGCTTTTATAGGGGGTAAATAGGCCGCAACTCGCGACGTATCAAACAGTTCATACATGTCTTTTTCGTTACTTCTTCACATCAGCCAGGATATCTTTTTAAATACTGGTATGATTTAAATGAATTTGGTATCAATTTAAAGATAAAAGTTTAATCTTTAAAATGGTGCCACTTTTTTTGTTCCTAACAAATTCGTTAGTACACAAGATCGCGTGGAAACAACTTCATGTAAGTGATTCCATACTTTTGCTCGCGAGTGTAGTAACCTCTGTAAATATGGCAAGAATGCAAAGTAACACCCTGTATATACAGGGTGTCCCGTAATGTAACGTCAAGCCGAAACTGGGTGTTGAGGCAAGTTGTTCTGGTTATCAGAAAAATATAAAAAAAAATCTATGTGGCATATTTTCAAAATAATAGGCATTTAAAAAAAATCTAAAAATTCTACTCCAGGTGACGGTCCTTTTACTCGTGTTGCCACAAATCTTCACTTTTTCCAAATTTTTTTTTTGTTATGTAACCCTGAATAATGCTTCTCTAAATTGTTATCAAAATTACAAAACCAGCTGCTCTAGCTTGGATGAAAAAAATACATTATTCCCAAAAAAAATTTCAAAATAAAAATTTTGCCTAGTTTAAACTGACTGTACTGAAAAAAAATTGTACTACGCGAGTGTGGCAAGTAACGTCATAATTTGGCGCATTTAGTAAGGATTCCAAAATGGTATAACACTTGGTAAATTTTTGCTGTAATTGTCGACAATTTTTGGTTTTTTGGAAATAGTCCCGTTTTTAACTTTATCTACCTTGGTTAAAAATTATTATTCTAATGTGCCCAAAATTCAAGTTTCTGTGACTGACTACCGTACAGTCAGTCACAGAAACTTTTGTCATTATGACAGTAATTAGTAGTTGACATACTGTGACAAAAGTCACCCGTGCGCGCGCGCCTTTACTACCTGCTCTGCCTGCACTTGTACTTGGTAACAGGGATAATAAGGATATGAAGTTTCGGTTATGGATACGGTTACGGATATTAGAATAATATTATACCGGTTTCGGTTACGGTCACGGATATGAAATCATTTCAGATTATCCGAAAGTTTCGGATAATTTCGGTTACGGAATTATTAGAATTTCAAAAATGTAGGTATAATACAAATAGCAAGATGCTGCGTGAGCGTGACCCACATAGCTACTTTATGTACCAACTAAGACGACACCTATGTATGATAAAGGTAAAACAGGCTGGCATATTAGATGGTGACAGCGAATGCCAGACAAGTTGATAACAAATATTAAGATTTAAGGTACAATTCCAAGACGGGCCGCAGACCGCAAACTGCAACCGCAAACTGCAAAACTATGAAATCGGCAGCGCGGCATTGCAGCTGCGGCGTGTATAGCAGATTTCATAGAGTTTTGCAGTTTGGAATTGTACCCTTAGACTCCGCCTTTATCCAAAACTATCCGTAACTTTTGAATCAGTTTCGGTTACAGTTATGGAATTTTTTTTATTTCGGATATCCGATAGTTTCGGTTACGGTTACGGATATCCATAACATCCCTGTTGCTAAGTAAGATGGCCCTCTCCGTCCCGCTCATACCTTTTAAAATGGCTTCTCCACCTCACTTAAGCCAGAAACTTGAATTTTGGGCACATTAGAATAATATTTTTAACCAAGGTAGATAAAGTTAAAAACGGGATTATTTCCAATAAACAAAAATTGTCGACAATTACACCAAGATTTTACAAAGTGTTATACTATTTTGGAATCCTTACTAAATGCGCCAAATTATGACGTCACTTGCCACACTCGCGTAGTACAATTTTTTTTCAGTACAGTCAGTTTAAACTAGGCAAAATTTTTATTTTGATATTTTTTTTGGGAATAATGTATTTTTTTCATCCAAGTTGGAGCAGCTGGTTTTGTAATTTTGATAACAATTTAGAGAAGCATTATTCAGGGTTACATAACAAAAAAAAAAAAATTTGGAAAAAGTGAAGATTTGTGGCAACACGAGTAAAAAGACCGTCACCGGGAGTAGAATTTTTTGATTTTTTTTAAATGCCTATTATTTTGACAAAATGCCACATAGATTTTTTTTTATATTTTTCTGATAACCAGCATAACTTGCCTCAACACCCAGTTCCGGCTTGACGTTACATTACGGGACACCCTGTATAGATGTTATAGTTCTTGCAACCCACGAAGGCGAGTGAGCTTTACTTGTGTGTGTACGTGTACATGCACATAACGATAGTGTAATGTCAATGTCTATCAAAACTTTTGAAAAACGAACAGTAGCGAGCCACGTAAAGCTCACTCGCCTTCGTGAGTTGCAACAACTATAACATTTCCAGTCATATCGTCTCGTTCTATCGCAAAGAATTACTATTTGATGAGAGCGACAGAAAAAACGGAAATAGGTAGCTGGAACTGTGTTTACTTACTATGTTAATGTTAATTTAATTTTAATTTGCACCAATCAGCAAAACATATAAGGATGAAATACTTTTTGGAGGCTGATTCATATGCCCAACATTGGAAGATATTGTTTAACGAGACAGTAACTGCTCATCTTGAACCTTTTTATCTTTGCCAACGTGCTATGGATGGACCCTGCTTAGAAATCCTGGTGTGACCTGTGTAAAAATGAAATGAACTAGCACCACCATTCCTTCCTGCCGCTGGGACTCCTTCATAGCTAGGATCTAAAGCTTGACTGTTTGTATAAAAATAATGAATAACCAATTGTGCTTATTTCCAGGACAATACTAGGTGGACTCACGTACATCACCATAAAGGGAGCCCTAAAAATCTACCACAAACAGATGCTCTACATCAGGCATTCCAGCAGAAAGATCTTAGACTACACGGAATCGAACCTGAAACTTTACAGGAGTAACACCACCACAGACGCCGTTTCCAGCACTAGGGATGATTCAGAACAGGTCGTTTAAGTTTTATGTATGTCTTTTTTGTATGGAATAAATGATTGGACGTTCGTATGGGCGTGTAGCTTAAGGGATGCGCAGTCGACAGTTTTTTGTCCATTGAATTTGTGATCAAGTTTGACTGGTGCCTGATAAAGGTTCAGATAGTTATCTGACACTTGTACAACGTCGAACAGTTCGTGACACCCAGTGACCAAAGTATAATAATTTGACAACCAATTGCAATAAAGACATGTTGCGAACTTATTCGCTACTTTGTCACTAACTATTTGACGCTGACTGTATGTAACGCGAGCTAACAAATAAAGGTTTCTGCTTACCGAAGACTTGTGACGCCAAAACTTGTAGTTTCTGACCATATAAGTTCAGTTATGGAAATTGTCGGCAAATAGTAAAACATAATTTTATGACCTATCAGATTGCCTTAACTAAAAATTTAGGCATCACCTTGGCCTTATTTTTAAACACATTTAAAAATAGCAGCTTAATTCCAGTAAGCGCCATCCATCCACCCCCTTTCATTTTTCATTTTGTGTTAAGTTTTTTACCTACGTATTGATTCATTAGATATATCTCACAGACCAACAGAAGATTTGAGAATTTTGTTACCCATTGGCACTATCTATAGTCCGGTCGCCGAGCACGTAGAATTTCGTCCAATGACCCCAAGCTACCCGTCCTTATCGCACGCACGTAGTGAGTGTGCGAGCGCGACAACAATATAATTATGTGCGAGCGATAAGAATGGGTAGCGACCGGACTTTAGGAACAGAACCCTACAAATATCGACTGACAAAATTACGTCGTCTGCGCCGGTCCTTAGCGAAAAAATCGCTGACACTTGACAGTACATTGACATAAATTTGACGTTGGAATTTGTGATTGTTTTGATTTTTGTATGGAAATTTATTCAAATGTAAATATGAACGTTGTAAGTACATCTTAATAACTAGTACTTGAACTTGTCTTAGTCGGAATTGTAAATAGAGGCCAATGTTCTTCACTCAATTAAAAATAATGATAATGAGCTTAATGTAATTTGTTTTTAATGTCTATTTTATTTAAATTCGTTTTCCAGCATGTTTTTGATTAAATATGTACTCTTAGCAACACCACACCATCAAAAATGATTATTTAGAAGCAAAAGAATAATTAATATGCTGTAGTACATTATAAAATCAATACCAAAAACTAAAGTTTGCTTACTTAACAACACAATTTAAATGTAATGTATTTTTATCATAATAAGTACATAATTTAAATTGTTAAACGCTCATTTCTAAAAATAAAACGTATGTTTCATGCACTTTTGAGTCTTCAACTATACAGCGCCACAATTACTCGGTGGAAAAATCTGGAACTATGTCTTTATTAACAAACTGTATTTTTGTCAAAAATTAACGATGTATTAAGTTAAGAATGTCTGTCAAACTGTCACTGTATAAATTGTTGTAAAGAATCTACGGAGTGCCTTTCATCGTGAGGAGAATAGATATTATAGCGTAGGGTAGTTGTAGAATGTGGGCAGTTTACATCGGGACGTTTACCAACTGACATCGTACCATTTTGAGGAATTTAATATAAATAAATAAATTAATTTCAAGATGCGCTAGTTTAGTAGCATGCACATTAAATCTATAAAGAAATAAATTGAATGGAGATACAGAGAAAAAAAATGACATGTGTCATGGTATTTGATAAATTGATCTGCAAATGTATTGAAAATAGGACTCTTATCCCTTTCTCTCGTTCTGAATAATCAGGATAAGTGAGAGAGACGGATAGAGTTACATCTAACCACAAAATGACATCAGCTCAGTTGATTTTGAAACTTATACTAAAGTCATACAGTTCAAAATCCATTGGATAACAAACAATTGACATTTCCTGACGATTGTAAAAGTACGTGTTCATGTAAACTGGCCCTCGAGATGCTTTGTTCTAAAAATGTCATTCATTAGATTAAAATTTAGAGTGTTAAAATAGCTTTATCCAAAACTATTTGTAAGCCGTGCACAAAAATGGGGACAACTAAAATGCAAGTAACTATCCCTTGTAACAGTCTGCGTCAAAATATAGTTCGTGACACCCAAAGTAGCCAAAAAGTTCGCAACACGTCTTTGTTACAATGAGGGCTATCGTTTTTATACTTAACAGTTGGCACCCCTGGCGATTGACAGAACCTTACTCTACAGTGGCGCCATCTTGATGAGCGCAAATGCGATAGTCCTCCTACCACTTTCGCGCTCACCAGCCGGCGCCACTGTCTTCGCTACTAGCAAGTGACAGGACCTTACTCTACAGTGGCGCCAACTGGTGAGCGCTAAAACGATAGCCCTCATTGGAATAAGGTTGTGTTGTCAACTTTTTGGCCACTTTGAGTGTCACTATTTGACGTTGACTGTATGACATTTGAACTGCCTGACAACTGCAAAATTGCAATTGGCTAATCCAAAGTAGACTCTAAGAAGCCTTACCTAGAGTTGTTTTTCAGTTTTCTCATATTTGTGCGCGGATTGTCCCTTGAATTTATAATGCTTTTTGTACTAAATTATAGATATTTTAAGATTGTGATGATTACGTAAATAAGTATCCTACTTATAATACTTTCTCGTTTCGTCCTACTAAAAAAACGAGTAATGTTGTTAACTTTAAATTTCCTAATTCTCGATTCATTGTAAATATTTAACGCAAATGTACTTTTGCTTTTGCAGCCTTTCTTCTTTGAATCGTTTCAATATTTCTAATATTACAAATTCGCTAGGTGCTAAAGATATAAAAGTTCAAAAGTAGACATAGTTTATAGTTGTTTGATACATGGTACTGTCAATTGTATCATAAAGTATACATACGCCTTTTTGGTAGCTATCCGTTATACTATCCAACGTAAAATGCACAATATCCCTGCTGTAATACTAAAATACACTATGTCAAATATAATATAGCAATAAAATTATATAATAATAGCAGAATTAGCAGAAGAATAGAAAAGGGACTTGAGCAATCAATTGACATCTGTCATTTGGCAAGCGTGACCTGAATGATGATGATTTTTTTGTAAATATAACAACAATGATTAAAAATGCAAGGGTTAAAAGCAATAAGTTATATACCGTTGTTTTGTTACAATCAGAGTCAAAAAAGTAGCCAAAAAGATCGCAACACGTCTTTGTTACAATGAGGGCTATCGTTTTAGCGCTCACCAGTTGGCGCCACTGTAGAGTAAGGTCCTGTCAATCGCCAGGGGTGCCAACTGTTAAGTATAAAAACGATAGCCCTCATTAGAATAAGGTTGTGTTGTCAACTTTTTGGCCACTTTGGGTGTTACGAACTATTTGACGCTGACTTTAATATGTAACTTTGTGGTTTATTTTTAGCAGTTACTTATCTAGTGGACATAAGACTGATCATCAAGTCTATGACATATCTTGCCATCACTATACAGCCGTGATTTTGAAAGAATAGATAATGATTTCTAATTGAAAAGATATAACGTTCAAAATTGCAAGTTCTTGAATTAAAAAGATAAAGACATAGTTAGAAAATACTTAGAAGATGTAGCTATAGTTAATTTAGCTGATTCGTTGTAAATTTAAATACGAAGGAATTGATTAAAATGCCCATTAAATATACTTGCAATACACTGTTTTTGAAAATACGGCTTTACCGGTGTGTTCAGTTTAATTTTAGTTTAGCTTTAGTGTAAAGGTGAGTATAGACTAGAGCATTTACTTGTAACAGAAACGCTTTTTATGACGAAACGTCGTACATTTTACCTGTATTGTACCATTCGTAAGAACTTGACATTACATAGAAACGCTCTAGTCGATACTGACCTTAATGATAATATTCGCGCTGTCATCTTTTAATGGTTGGCGCAAACTAAATTCTGTATTTTGATGTTAACGTGAAATTGTATAGTTTGTAATTATTTTGGTTCTTTATGTACTTGTGACTACGAACTTGTGTTCTTTCTGTTTTTTTTTTCTCTTTTTCATTTTATTGTACGCCGATCGTTTTCGCATACAAATAACAATTGACAATATCTGAAGGAAACTTAGTATAGATGGCGTTAACGGTGTTCTTAGGAATACTCAATTAGGAAGTTTTTGGGTGTATTATTTCTTCTTTTTTATTCGTATGTTAATATTATTTTTCTTGTATGTCTTCTGAACATGTATGTATCGACGATTAAGTATCAATACCCCCTGTAACATATATGATACATTTAAATTTTAAGAAACCCAACCCAGTACATACTATAATAATTATGTTACTGGAGGTGTTGATACTAACTTTTGTATTATGAAAGACGCTTAATTAAAACTGAGTTAATTTCAATATCTAAATAGACATAAACTTTAGTGAGAACCTAAAATTGAACATGAAAAAGTATACCCCTGGCCACACATCGCGATAACGTTCGGGCGACATCGATTTGACTGAGTAGCTAAATCTCGCGAATATACAAAAAAAGCATCGAAGTATATGCGAATGTGTGAATCTTCGGGTTATGGTCCAGGGGCTATTATTTTATACTGATCACAGGTTTAAGTCTAATCTTGAGTTCATACTTGAGCGTGGTTTCATAATCGTCGGTCGGTAGTCGGTAGTCACGAGGCAGTGCTAGTCGTTTGTATCTAGCTCTACGGAAGCGACTTTGTAGATATCGCGAACTTTTAACTTTGTCTATTATTGTACATTTTAAAACGAATATAAATATTTTTTATTAATCACGCGTCTTTCAATTAATTGCTAACCCATTCCTTTTTTCTTCTCTGCTTGACCTGTGGTTGACTGGAAGAGAACGTCTAAATGCCACCTGGCACTAAGTCCGCCACTGTACAATAGGAAAAAGAACTATGGAGGTTAAAATGATTTTTTTGTATCATATTTGGTACACAGGACTGACAAACCTAAAAAATACAGGGTGTTAGGTAAATGGGTATATGAGCCGACACTAGCCCATGTTAATATGGGCATATAATTGGTATGGTGAAGTCAGAAAATTGATATCTTCATTTAAATTATTTAAATTTTCATACAAATCGGATTTTATAAAATTTATTTTATATGAAAATTAAATGATGATATGAAATTTCTGTCTTCACCATACCATTTATATGCCCATGTTAACATGGGCTAGTGTCGGCTCATATACCCATTTACCTAACTAACACCCTGTATACTGTGTGGGTGCACAATAGGTAGGTACACAGATATGTAAATGAGATTGTTTTAATTCTTTGCGATTGCAATTTTTTCGCGTAATATGCAAACGAATATTTGACGTAAAAAAAGTTCAAGGTTTACGTTTTTGTACAATTTTACATTCAAATTCTGTGTGATTTTTGTACCAACAATTTAGTTAAGTTAGTTAATATTTCAATAGACGTGATGTTAGAAGCAAATTCGCGAATTTTGGTAGTGTTTTAAATAGCAATATAACAGCAGTTTTAAAAGTGGATTTCCTAAGGATTTGTGCGAGTGAAGTCAGTAAGTGGACAATAAACTAATTTGTAATAAAAATCTATAACAAAAGAATATTTTTATCCAGCATGTAACCGAAATTCAACATTTATTGCCGACCCAAATACATAATCAGTTTATTTACTCGCGAATTAAAAAACAAAACAGTATCGCCAAATCAAAAGGCTAAGCATCATTAAAATTGATAACGATAAACTAATTTACTATCGCAAGAAACAATTGATAAGCTTATCTTATCCTGAGATGAAATTATGGTTGGCAAAATGTACAATGCATGCAGTCTTTATTTGTGTTTCGCGCAGTGCGTTATCGTTTGCAAAAGGTGCATATCGGTAGAGGAAGTGTTAATAGACTTGTTATTAAAAGCAAGTAAGTACATTTTCGTTGCTAAGATGATTATCGGGCGATATGACGAGGGTAGATTGTTTAATTTAAAACGACCTTCGGATAGATCTTTTGATGTGTAAATTCGCTTTATTTGGGTATGTTTATGATAATTTTCTTGTGCGTTATATACTTGAGCGTAAAAATAGTCTTGCAGAGAAATCAGGGTATTTTCGGTAATAAATTCATAATGAAATCAACTTCGGTAAATGTAGCGACAGATTTGATGGAATAGTGACTTCAGGTAATAATATTTAGTAGTAAATTCAATCAGTTAATTAACAATTCCGGATGAGTTTCCCTGAAAAGTAAGTTAATTACTTATTGTAGGAAAATGAAAGAGGCAGGTGTTGTACCTACGTGTGTAATGAATCCGTCTCTACAAATCTACATCCATATAAATATCTCACGACTAGACGGTAGTTAACTAAGTAACGATATTAAATAACCAACGGTCTCAAAGCATGTAGTCTTTCAGTCGTGCTAGAGTTAGTGTTTCCCTAGTGATTAGATCTTTGTGGCCCTAAGACGGTAGATCAATTATGAAAATGTGCTTGTATCGGCTTGTTCTGAAAGGCTGAACCGATTTTTAAGAATTTTGAAATATAATCATTACTTACTTGTTTCAGGTAACCGACGATGTACAGATAATACTGCGATAGAATTCGATCGCTATGGCCAAGTACATAAAGTCTATATTCCAGCCGAGCGAGACCCGAAGGACGGTCAGTTATGAGGGCAGCAGTGAGGAGGACAGAACGGACCCTCCGCTTGATGGGAGGAGGAAGCTGTCTATATCCCGGTCTGGGAGGATGAGACAGGCTCAAAAGAAGCGGCTGTCTTTGAGCTTGGAAATCTATGGAGCTGATGTAAGTAATTGTTTTTTTGATAGAATATGGTCATCATCACAGACTCTGTTGTCATCATCATTTCATTCCACTGCGTGTTAGTGCCTTTTTTCTGTGGTGTGGATTTCAGCACGTGTTGAACACTAAGCCTTCCATGGAATCACACAACTTACGATCTCTCGCATTTTTCATCCAGATCCAGCTGTTATAAACTATGCCTTTGAAGAGAAAAATCTGTAACCAACCAGTGTCAATATTAAAATTAAAAAGTCCATTTCATAAAAAAAGGTCCGCAAAAGTTCCCTATCATGTTAAAGACTTCCTCCGTTCGCGCCATAACGGTAATGTGCTGTCCCAAGCACGAAAAACCAGGAATCACAGCATTGAAAGTTTGGTTTAAGCCTGTAAAAGTTAGGACACCATTTACTTTTTTGTAAAATTTAATTTATTGGAAAATCCAAATCCAAATTAAGCTTCCCGAAAACGCTATCGGACAGTAAATTAATAAAGTACAATAACAACCTAACAATATTCCTACCGGCGCGCACGCATCATGCACGATGTTTATCAGCTGATATGCATTTATTATGGAACAACAGTCAACAACTATGATATCAAAGTGCCGACACTTTTTATTACAAGTCACGTAATCACGTACATACGTACTAAGTTAACTAGTTTGTTAAACAACAATAAAATAAACAAAAAACTTGAAAAAATGTCTGCCTCGGATGAGATTTTACAAGTTTTTAATAACATAATTGACCCTTTGGTAGAGTGGTTCGCGTACCGGGCTAGCCTACTATGTAATGGCGCAAGTACACTATGCGGCAAATTGTCCAAGTCGAAGCGCTAGCCCGCACACCGAAGTATGGGCGACCCACGCGAGGAGAGGAGAAAGTAACCGAGATGGTGTTCACACAATTACGTCTTGGCCAATCTGCATAGTGTACTTGCGCCATAAGCGGTCGCGGGTTCGAAGACTTCGATCCCCGCACTTTATAAACATTGTTTGTATAATTCTTGGTTTCTCTTTCCTAACTCGAAGGAAGGTGACAGAGTTTCTTTCGCCACTTCTCAGCACCAGCCCATATGTTGTCTCGAAGTGGTGGTAGGGCCAGCTATTTGGGCGTGTATTAAGCGCCCTAGAAAAAGCCTAAGAACTGAATAAAAGCTTTGAGTTTGACTATATCCAACCGTTTCTCCTACAGGGCGAGAATCTCCCAACGGAAAAGCCGAAATCGGTGGAATACCACGTCAACCCTGCATCGCCCCCTGTCCAAACATTCACGAACCAGCGCCGGCGTAGTGGAGAGTCCAGGGGATCTTCGGACAGCGGGAAGGTCATCCTAAGAGGCCAGGGGAACCAGGTGACCGTGGTCTGTAAGGAGAATACTAGCCCTGTTGTGACGAGTCCTGATGAGGAAATCGATAGCGCTTTTGAGATTATTGACAAACCTTAGCATAGTTGGTTAGGATTAGGAAATAATGTCTGATGGAAGGGAGAGTTAAGCTTGGTATATACTAGAGGTTAAAGTACATACCAGTTGTAAGTAATCAACTGCCATTGTGTACTTACGCTAGCTAGCAATTATCATGCCTGTAGGTATACAGGGTGGAAACGATAAGTGATCTCACTCTATTATTTCTAAACTGATTACTGATCCTGAAAGTGCTTCACGAGCACTTTCAAACTGTACCAATAATAGGTTTCAGAATAAACTGGAACTATCCGAAAATTCAATGTTTCTAGCTGAAAGAGCTCGTGAAGCACTTTCAGGATCAGTAACCAGTTTTTCGATATCTTGTATAGTTTAGAAATAATCGAGTGAGATCACTTATCGTTTTAATGATAAAGTATCGTTTCCACCCTGTATAGCAAGATACACACATTTGATCGGATTTTTTTAGTTGAAAATAGTGGCATACATGGATTATGCAAATTGCATGCAAGTGTAGTGTATCCATAGCGCCAGTTACTTGCTCGTATCGTAAACAAGCATATGCAAGCTACTTTTCCGTTTTACTGGCGTAGGCTACTCGGACGTGTGGGGTGTCATTATTTTGTCCCTAGTGAACACACAGCTTTACCTAGTGTGTAGGTACAATTTATTTTAGTGTAAGCTCATTTGGGTACTTTTCTAGGTTGTTAGAATTCGAGAGAGTTCCTTTTGTCGTATAATTAAAAGTGATTTTATAAATTAATACTACCTTTTAGCAGTAGGTACCTACATAATGGATTATAGTCTTTTTCACCTAAGATGATCCGTATGACGTTTCGAGTTTGAAAGATTTAGAGATGTCACATAACTAAACCATAGCGATTTATCTATCGATTTTTTTCGAAGTGTTAATAAAACCTACTTTTAGAGAAATATTTTGTATAGGTGTTATTTAACAAAAAACATGTTTTTTTTTATTACAAATATTATTGTAACAATTTTTTTATTGATAATATTCAAATTTCATGGTTCGTGTTAAAAAAAAACGATTCCTAAATAGTACTGGTTCTGTTTCTTTAAATTAAAAACTATTAATTTATTTTCAATGCGTTTATTAAAGTCAATAATTGAAAAATATAGTTGATTTTTGTGATGTTTTTAATAACTAAGTATTCACTGCAATCGATTAATGAACCGCGGAAATAATCGATTTTATTATACAAGAAATACCCCAGCACTAAATCTATTCCGTTTCACACATTGCGTACATTAAATAAAAAATATTTTTACATCGTATTTAATTAAAATATAATCAATAAACTCAGATTTTACTATATATTTCAAGACAAGTAGTTAAATTTTTTTTATTATATTGCTAATAAAATACAAATATTTTTTCAAAAATATTCTGCATATGTAGTATGCGTAATATGGATAACCTTGAAGTGTCATACGGATCATCTTACGTGAAAAAGACTATAGTGTACCTACAGGTTCTGGAATCTAGATTTATCTCTATATTTAGAATGGAATAATTCCCAGTTTTATGTGATATAGTGTTGTTAACTTACACGAGTTGTTTTAACTATTGTTCGATATCTACTTGTATCTATATTTTTATAGTTATAATTATGTTTTTGGCGCAATGATACTAATGACGAGTGCTTTCTGCTACAGCATTTAAGGTAAATCATTTTATTTCTAAAACATGTTGCAAATTCTGTAACGTAATTGAGTACCTACCTACACTCGACCAGTTAGGCCCAGAACAGACGGTGAAACGCAACTGCAACTTTCTGATGAATGACACTGAAACTGAAAGTTTCAAACTGGTCGCGTCATATGTGGTCTCTCAACGGACGCTATGGCAGAAACTTAGATGCAACTCAAAAGTAACTATCAGTTGCAGTTTCGTTGCAGTTGCGTTTCACCGTCTGTTCTGGGCCTTAAAGACTACATTTTTTGATGCAACTTGGCTGTCTCTATCGACTTGGTCGTATTATAGTTATTAGTATCAGTTTAAATATCTTAGTTTAAGTCAAATTTCCGACTGTGAATGATATTGTAATTAAAATTAATGTTTATATTGATTAGATTAAAAGACTGATTGCTATACGTTATTTTTATTGGTAAACTAAGGTCTTTAGTTCTTAAATATCTGACCTAAAAACGGTGACATTTAACGAGTTCATTACCTCGTTAGTTAGTTCGTAGTAACCGCAGACAATCTTTATAGGTCACATTACCTAATTAATTTAATAAAATTATAATTTTTGGCACATACAGTAATAAAACATCCCGCACTTACTAAACATGTACATAATACGTGCACAATAAAATGCATTGCGGTTATAAAATTGCATTTTATAATCCACTTATAATAATAATATACCTACTGATACCTTATCAAAGTATAATCGTCGGTCTGAAACTTAGGCGGTAGCTATTAAAATAATATTTATCTAAATTACGATAATGTATCTAGTTACACAGAAATTATATTTTTTTGGCTCATTTGATATCTATACAGATTATTTATTAGGCAGACTAGGTCTGACAGATTTGTAAACTAAAATAGCATTTATTGCTATGATCGTATGCTACATTTTCGTAGAGATGGTCAGATTAGGGAAACCTAGTAATTGTTTTAGTTTTTTGAGGGTAAACCCTCAGATATTTATCAATAATGATAAAGACAGGAAAGTCTATTGGTCTAATTAAATCATAGGATCAGTAGTACTTGATACATCTGCTGACAAGGGCGAAGTCTATATTTGATGTAAATCATCATGTGGACTTTTTAGACTGACGTTACAACACGGGTGTCAGGATTTTGAGTTACTTACATAATAAGAGTGGATTCGACCAAACAAGAGTAAACATTAATCTCAGAATAAAGTCAGTTTTGACATAATATTTCCCATACTGAAACTGTCAACATGCCAGGAGTTATTCTCGGATAAAAGTTTGGTCGAATCGGGCCTAACTTCTTTGCGTTATAGGTCGCTCAATAAGAGTTGAGGCCATCAACACAAGCAAAGATTTGTATCTGTATACGCTGACTGACTGTCGTACTGACTAGTGCTTTCTGTCTCGCTTGCAGACAAGCGGGAGGTAGCTAGTGTATTCGATATTTAAACTTTAATGTTCTGTAATATGCAAATCAGTGTGAGTACAGTACCCGGCAATAAATATTGCACATCGACCTTTGGAAAGAGACAATCGGTTAATTTCGGCTCGTAGAGCGTTATCTCTGTCGCACACTACCTATACGATTGACAAAACGTCATTGACAAAACATTATTCAATGAAAATATTGTCCGAACCCTTAGTATTTCTCTTCGACAAATACTTTAACACATTGTGAACAACTTTTCTTTCACGACTATAAAAAGATTTTAGCAATTTAATTCACAAAATCAATTGCACACATTTAAAATAGTTTGTTTACACTTTGACAAAACGTCATTGTCAGTCGTTGTTCACTTGAACAACAGAACGCGACAGAGATAACGCTCTACGAAACCGAAATTAGTATCGGATGTGCGATGCGTACGATGCGGACAGGTGGACGCACTTATATAAGTTTCTATATAAATAATACTACGATCCGTTGCGTGTGATACGTCCGATGCGTACGATACCGACATGTGGACACTTAGCTTTAGTGTTCACCTCAACCAGAGTAAATACAAATGAGTAGGTCATCTTCATAGAAACGCACGGGCGCGGTTTGTATGTGAGCGCGCCAACACGTATGCGGCGCGCACGCACACACTGACAAAATTTAGCATGGATTATCGAGGAGCCAGTCGTGGTTGCGCCGAATTTTGTCAGTGTGCGTGCGCGCCGCATACGTATATTGGCGCGCTCACATACAAACCGCCCTAGGTGCGTTTCTATGAAGATGACCTACTCATTAGTATTTACTCTGCCTCAACTTTCGTTGAGCGACCTATACTGGACGCATTTTAATTTTTAATCGACGTAATTATGTGTAATTATTCTCAGTCATCATTTTCTTCAAAGAGGAAAAGAAAGAAGCTTTTGAACCAGCAGTGGACTGCAACTGACTGAACTGAAGATTGGTTACCAAATTCCACTACCAGTGAATATAAAATACTATGAAAAATGATTTTGATCAATAAAACAAGTCAAGTAAAAATAGCTTATCACCTATATTATTTACAAATTTTAATATCAGTTACGTACATAAGTAAGGATTACACTTTCATCTTCTTCTTTTTCGGCTTGATGGGCAGAGGCCCTCCGATCTTGAACACGGTACTGAAAAAAATAGTTTAATTATAAAAGAATTATCCCACAATTTAAACTTGAGATTCCTTATTTACGGGAACCACAGCCTATTTTGCCAGATTAAAATGAAGGTTTAGATATAACTGACACAATGTCAGAATGTCAGTGATATTAACGCTTTCTTAAAGTTTACTGCATATCGGTCTATCTATACGAGACTTCAGTAAAACGACCTGTTTTTGTGATTCTGACAGATAAGTTCCAAATAGGTAGTTGGTAAATGGTGGTTACTGAATATCAGTATTTCTATCCGAGTTATGTGTTAAACCAAGTTGTAGTTTATCTGACAGATAAGTTCCTAATAAATAACCTATCAGGGGTTTCTGAAGGGGTCAAAAATACTCAATCGTTTTATAATAATTATGTTGAAATTAAATATAAATTCAGTAGCAAAATAAAGCATATCGTATCGAACGAGACGCGTTCATATCGTAATTAGAATCTTGATAACATTATACATAATCACTTCTTTCTAGAATATGATAATTCTAAAAATACTCACTGGCAAGTCGTGCAGATTGGACTGAATTTGCAGAACACTGAAACAAAAAAAAATGCAGTTAATATTATGTTTTAAATTAAACTTATACCTAGGATTTAAATCTCAATTTAAGCCACAGTTCAACTAGGGTGTAACTTTTAATAAGGGGGATAGTATGTAGGTAGGCCATTCTCAGGCACTTAAGGTCTCAAATATAGCTTGGTGTATCAACACTTCGGATCAATATAATATCGGCTGATTGTGAGAAGTGGTGGTACAAACTGTCTCTTACTCAATCACTATGGATTATTAATCGATCATAAATTGTTTAGGTAACCAGTAGAATCGATATGAATAATATCAATTTCGTTCGTTGGTTTAAGCTTAATGACGTCGACTGCTGTACTACGAAAAGGCCTCCCCCAAGGATTTCCACAAAAATCGTTCCTGTTCCGCCCGCATCCAGGTACTTTCCGCGACCTTGACCAGATCGTCGGCCCACCTAGTGGGGGGTCTGCGTCTTCCGGCCCGTAGTCATCACTCGAGAACTTTTCTGCCCTAGCGACTATCACCTTTAGGATCTATGTGCCCCACCTACTTACACTTGAGTTTAGCAATTCTGCGACATGTAGCGGGTCCAATGACAGTTTAACTTTCTTCCGGCACAAACTTGACCATCACTGGTTGGATTTTAATGGCGGTCAAGCTGTAGATCCTGGCTACACAGGAGTTGTAGCGGTGGGAAAGAGAGGCCTTATACAGAAGCTCAAAGTTGCACAGCGTGCTATGGAGAGGGCTATGCTCGGTGTTTCTTTACGAGATCGAATCAGAAATGAGGAGATCCGTAAACGAACTAAAGTCGCTGACATAGCCCGACGGATTAGCAAGCTGAAGTGGCAATGGGCAGGGCACATAGTACGCAGAACTGACGGCCGATGGGGCAGCAAGGTTCTGGAATGGAGGCCGCGTACCGGAAAACGCAGCGTGGGACGTCCACCTACAAGGTGGACCGACGACGTAAAGGTAGCAGGGAAGCGCTGGACGCAGGCCGCTACCAATCGATCAACATGGAAAGCATTGGGGGAGGCATATGTCTAATCTAGATATTAGCACGTCACTACCTTGTTTAATACGAGGGTGGTCTGAAAAGTTTCCGACCTAACATAGATACAAGATTTTTTTTCTTTAAATTTATTTTTATTTTTCTACATAGTCTCATCTACAGTAATTAGTCGGCGCCAAAACTCGGATTTATTGCGCCTAAACTGCGCCAACAGAGCATTGGAAATGTTCATTCGAACACGTCGTTGGTCTGACGTTAGCAAACGCGGCACCCAACGCGCGGACAGCTTTCTCATGCCTAAATCTTGATTGAATATGTGACAAACACGTTCTTTGGACATTTTCATTGCCTCTGCTATCTCTTTCACTTTAATTCGGCGGTCGTCTAACACCATTTGGTGAACTTTAGCGATGTTATCGTCAGTAGTTACAGTTTTTGGACGTCCCGAACGTTCATCATCTCCCAAGCTCTTACGGCCACGTTTAAATTCGGCTGCCCAAAATTTTACTGTGGTAAATGACGGTGAAGAGTCCCCGTACACAGAATCTAACTCATCTTTGATTTGCGTAGGGATATTCCCTTTCAAAAACAAATATTTTATGACAGCTCATACTCGATTTTTTCCATTTTCACAAAAATACTCACATCGACTCACTCAAACGACTTTCAAATAAAAACCGCGCGTCAAAAATGGCTGAAACTTTGAAGTGTTGCTGTCAAAAGATGCACAATTACATTCCCTGATTTTAATTGATGTGTGCTGCCATCTTCACGTTGAGGTCGGAAACTTTTCAGACCACCCTCGTATACCACGCAATCTTGTATACCCATTCTTATGATACACCATACAAGAATGCATGGTAAATTCAGTGAACTGCTCCTGAATCGAATGTACCTACTACTACTATTTCTATTTATTTATATTAACCGGCAGACAGTGGTGACTGAGTTTGTTGCGGCGCTTCTTCTCAGCACTTGCCAAATGTTGGTCTCGAAGCGCGGGTAGGGTAAAAAGATTATGAGACATGTAGAGGCTCCTTAAGAGCATATGACGATTTGTAAGAACTATTTATTAGTCTAAACAAATAAAGAAATTTTGACTTTGACTTTGACTTATGTTCAGCAGTGGACGTCCTATGGCTGAAATGATGATGCCTCAGGCAGGCACATATTATCGTTTCCACCCTGTATGAAGCCGGGGCCACTTACCGCTGAGGCAGACGGAGCAGACGTAGCCGATGGTCAGCAGCTCGCGGTGGCAGAAGCAAGCCGCGCGGTAGTCGACCCGACCGCGACCAGGCAGCACTAGTTTCACGCGTTCTGACGCCTCAGGAAGGAACACCCACTGTAGGTCATTTAAAGCATCAACGTTAGTCTAGGGGCCATTCATTTATTTACTATGTACGAATATTTAAGCTAGTTTTTGATCCCCTCCCTATTATAAGAATACGCCCATCCCCTCGCCCTGTTTCATATTCATAACGTTAGAATTTAAAGGAAAAAATGAATACACGTTTGACGGTTCACACTCGTTCACACTGCTCCGGTCCAGTGATACTGCCGGAACTTCGCAGTGACAAAACGTTCGGTAAAAATGCCGGTCCTGGCAAAAAATTATGGATCTGGAATAATGGGAATAGCTTCATATAAATTGTACAGCCACTAGCTCTTCCGGGAGTTTTATCGGTCCGGCGTAGTGGGAACCGGGCCGTAGACTTTAACTTTTATCTGAG
The DNA here is from genome assembly GCF_963855985.1 of Ostrinia nubilalis. NCBI lineage: Eukaryota > Metazoa > Arthropoda > Insecta > Lepidoptera > Crambidae > Ostrinia > Ostrinia nubilalis. Next base: position 7,461,019 of record NC_087111.1, on the reverse strand, counting down.
TTTTCGAATGGGACGGTCTGCGTCAAGTCCAAAAAAAGACGGATAGTAAGAGTAGGCGCACACCGTTGATTTTTAGTTGGCCGATAGTTGTGCCCGATTTTAATTTGTATGAAGAATCGGCCAAATCGAATCGGCGTAGTGTGCGCACTCCCATACATGCCCATACTGATTAACTGCCCGACTAAACTATCAGCCGACGAAAAATCAACGGTGTGCGCCTACTCTTAAGTATTTACTTTGGGGACTTAGAGGTGTTTGTACTAACCAGTAGATACTGCAGCAGGCCTTCTAGCGAGGGCACCAGCAGGTAAAGACCCCCAGTGATGTCGCAGCCCTGCTGGAGTAGGCTCAGGTGCTTGTCGAGTGAGCACACGTCGATTAGCACTTGCTGCTTCTGCAATCGTCAGGTCATTTAGTCTCCAGTGCAGGAAGAAGATCTCTAATTCAAAAATCAAATAGCACTGTTTGTTTTCCTAAGAAGGTAAAATAAAATAATAAATAATTTTACCAGAGGCACATGCAGGATTTGGTTTACAAAGTAAAATAAAATCTATAATAATATTATAAATGCGAAAGTAACTCTGTCTGTCTGCCTGTCTTGCTTTCACGCCTAAACCACTGAACCGATTTTGATGAAATTTGGCATAGATAGTTTGAGTCCCGGGAAAGGACATAGGATAGTTTAATCTCGGTTTTTGAAACAGGGACGCGAGCGATAGTTTTTCCGTGACAGACAAAAATCCACGCGGGCGAAGCCGCAGGCGGAAAGCTAGTAAAATAATAAATAAATTTACCAGAGGCAAATGCAGGATTTGGCTTACTCTCCCCATGCGGCCATGGTCAGAAAGGTTGAGGAGGTTGAAAGTTACAATACATGCTTCCATAAATCTATTTGTTACCTTTTCACACTTAAATCAGACTGATGCCTGTTTTCACCATCAATCCCTAATTTTTAAGTGACCCATATGAAAACAAAATTCTGTTTATGTCCTAATTTTTACCTAATTAGGAATTGATGGTGAAAACAGGCATGATTTTCATGAACTTTGGTATGTAGATAGTGACACCGAATCGAATTACTGTCAAATGAAATAAAATTTGTCTGAGATCATTTTCCTAAACACCAAAATCCTAGTAAATATGAATGACATGATTACCTGTGCTGTGAAGAAAACATTCATATAGTTGATATATTGCGCGGCGGTGTCGGAACTGCCCGTCACTATGAGCACGCGGCTGCTTAGGCGTAAACCTGGTGGTGATTCGCGGCGCATCTGGAGAGGAGAGACATTTATTGAAATGGGACAAACTAATTATAAATGTGAAAGTTTGTGTGGATGTCTGAATGTTTGTTACTCTTTCACGCAAAAACTACTACTACGGATTTTGATGAAACTTTACAGTATTATTGTTTATAGCCCCGAATAATATACTATAGGCTATTATTTATGACGATCTGTGACAACTATATTTCACGCGGGTGAAGCCGCGGGCAAAAGCTAGTACATAATATAATAAATGGTAGAGAGAAAATGAAATACTAAAATATACCAGAATTTTAATATTCCATCTGAAAAACATGGTAGGACATCAGTCTAAGACACACACAAAGACAAGGGCCTTTTTGTTGCTGAAATACTGCTCGTATATGTAAAATTTCCTTGTTCGTATGTATCAAATTATACTTTTTACTTGATATTTGGTTAAAAATAAAAAATATGTAAAGTTTTTACAATAAAAGTTTTAACTTACTCTTGCTATGAAACATAGTGCCATCGCTAAAGCTCCTGCTATCAAAGATTCACCAGGTTTCTCTTCCTGAGGTTGACTTTTGATTAAATTTACCAGTCTACAACAAGATATACATGTCAATATTGAATACTATATGGGAATTATAGTTAAATAAATAATACAAATAGCAAATGTACCTGGATTTTACTGTTTTCTCAACTAATGTAAATACTTCATACTGTCCATCAATTTGTCTGACGTCCAATGGTTTTCCAGGTGCAGGGTACAGATATTCACTGAAAATTAACAAAAACCTGTGGTTAAAAAATCAGTATAAAGTTTTTTATAAATACATATTAGTCACCGAAGGTAAAAAAGGATTTGGTCAACAACATACCGAACAATATTACAACTAATCGACCTCCCTATAACTTGACTCCTCTCTTAACAGTGTGGTAGAAGCAGAGAGGATAAGATCATTCCCACTCTTCTTTTAGATATAAATGAGCAACATACCTTTTATGAAAATGGCAGCCAATAACAGCGAGTTGATTCAGAGCCTTTTGCATCAAGTGTGAGTTGGCAAACGCTATGACAGCGTCCAGACATCCTGTCAGCACTTTTGGGTCCTCTGTGATGTATCGCTGGTTGGGGTTTGTATCAACAATTATTACTAGCAGGCTGCTGTCTGATGGTGCTAGAAAATAAACAAATAATATTATCAGTCAATGGGACAGTCCATACCTAAAAAAATATATTAGTAGATAGATAGTTACTTAATCTTATGCATAAAACAGTTTGTGATGAATGACTGGAAGTATTATGACTTAAAAGATGTTCATGTTTGATAAAAATAAGTTTGTGTATGTTTTTGTAGTCCAAAATATAACCTAAAACAGCATATTATTTACTCCGTAATAATGCTATAACAGATGATTACAATAGTTGAGAATATTCATGGGGGACATCCAAAACGGTCCAGAGTTAAGAGAGAACAGAAGAAAGAGAATTTAGTTAAAAAAATGTACATGTAAGAAGAAATACAAAACAATAAGTACTGTAGATTAGATAGTAAACACTTACCTTCGTCGTCAGCCATTTTGTGTAAGGATCACTGAATAATGTACAAGATTGCACTGTATAGACTATTGTTAATTAATATTAAATAAAAATGCAAAATATCTGCAAAATGCATCCGCCGCAGTTTGGTTTCTTCACATTTTGTCAGGTTGGCTGTCACTGTCATTGTCATTACGCTGTCATGTGTCAAGAGGCCTATTTGAACTTTTGGTAAGGGTTAACGTTACGTATAACGGTATTTATAACGTTATTTTTGCTGGTCTAGCATTAATTTATTGATTTCTTCATTTATTGTTTGTTTTTATGTATTTGCAATTTTGCATCGTGTATTTTTAGATTCTATTGAACGGTCGTGATTTTCCATTGTTAAAATTTTGACCGGAAGTATAACGGAATAGCAGATTTTCAAAACTTCCGGTTAATTTTATTTGAGATATTTTGATGAAATGTTGATCATCATTTTTGCAAATTCCACAACTTTTAGTGCCATGAATTTGTAATAAACTCAGATATTTATTGCTAACCAATAACCATTCAAATTCTAATTTCTTTATTCATAACCAGGTGTTTTTACATATCTATATTGCGATCGAGGAATTCTTTTAAGTAAATAAATACTTGTGGTAGAATAACCATTGGAAAGTATAACAGGTAAATTTAAAGATAATGGGTTAGGGGAGGTCCAATGGGCAAGCAACTTGAGGTATAGGACTTTAGGAGCATGCTCATGAAAAAGTTTCATTATTACACAGTGAAAAGTGTAAAATCGTTTTTACAATAATTATTCGATAGAGTTAAGATAACCGAAAGTGGCAAAATACTGTTTCTATTAGTTTAATGGCTCAAAGAATTATTCAATTATCAAATCAAACTATTTGGAAGGTCCATCAACCTGCACAGACAACAAATTAATGAGCATGCAAGTAGAACGGTAGCATTCCCCCGGCGCGTGCGCCTATCAGTTGTTTATTAATCTAATTAATTGTTTAGGAGCCCCTCGCGGACACACGTCGCGATGCCAGTGATACATATTTGTCACGGGCGCATTCCTCGCGTTCTGATGGTAGTACAAATAAAATTGTTGTCAACAATTCATCATTTTTGAAGGCTCGGCATTTTGAAAAAGTATGCTTAGAATGTAACCTACATGCATTCGTTTGTTTTACTAAAAGCATTAGGTAATTAAAGTCCTGTACGTACTCATAAGTACCTATATTAGCTTTATGAATTTAAAGTAAGGTAGACTCACTTTTCCACACAACAGTCCACATTTTCTAGTATTATACCTACCTATGTAGGGCTCTACCTGGGTGAACGACGCCCACCAACAAACCTTGAAAATGTCTTCCGAAGTCTAGGTGGAACTAATATACCTACGTGTACGGGGCTAGGCAGTCTGGACATTCTTTCGCGACTCTTTCCCAGACTTTACCTTATCTACCAAATAAAAAAAAACACATTTCAACTGCAAAGATGCTACTAGATGTCCTGCGTGGTACAGGAATAGGACACTCTCTTCACGGTCTTCCTACAACAAAAAAATGGCGCATGGTCCTCACACTCAACGTAGCAATATGTTTACAATACCTACCCTAAACCTATTATGACACGTAAATATACTCGTAGTGCGTGTATCAGTGAAAATTATCATAACCGTTCGTCATTGTCCCACAAAGTTATCGTATCTAACGCGGGCCCATTACATGATTCACGTATACCTGTATCGTAAGACGGGAGCTTATTATTGCATCCGAATTGTCTCTCGACAGAGATGACGGCGCGATACGACGAAACTTATGTCATCTGTCAAAATACATGTTAACAGTGCGTATGGAGATCGGCCCTGATAAGCGCGCGAGGCGGCTGTACAGTAGAAGCGATGCGCTTTGCAAGATTACATTATTTTGAGAATAAGTTTAAATAGGAATATGATATGACAGGCAGGTTTCCTGTTATAACTTAAACATAACCGGTGTTTTTTGGATGGAATTTGACAGATTTTTGAAGTTAAAGTAAGATGGTGCAACCCAGCCATAATTAGCTCTACTCTACATGAGCGAGTTAACGACAAAAGGGATCATCGTGGAGTTAATAAAATGTCTGTTGTTTTCACAAGCGCTCAGGGGATATAAAGAGAGTTCCGGTTCTGTTTTATCATCATCATAATCATCAACAGCTCTTTACAGTCCAGGACTATGAGCCTTCTCCACTAAAGTGGAGGGTTTTGCCATAAACCCCACGCTTATGTTTTATGTGGAGCACTAACTACTTCCTAAAAAAACCCGAAGCGAAGGATTCCAACTGTTACGTTTATAACTTTCTTCAGCTAGAACCGGTCAGATCAGAATAATTTGAAAATATAGCTTCGCATCCAGTGGAACTCCTCCCGGGATGGCACAAGCGACATGACAGCGGCGCTAGCTGTCATTTCACGACATTGTTTATGCCAGGCTAATGATATGGCTCATTTGAATGCCGGTGGTCCCCGGAAAACTGCGCCGGTTTTTGCGAAGACATGTAAATCGAAGACGATGTTTTGACTTTTGATGAAAAAGTAGCCGTAATTTAAGTAGATGTAGAGAAAGAGGCAATTTTTTATTGAAGTCGATTGAAGGCTGAACTGAGGCAAAATATTATAGTACTTAAACTTATACTAATCTTGTAAAAGTGTTAAGAAATTAGAACAAAACCACTCAAAACTGTAGCCCGTATTCTGATCTGAAAGAACGTTAGGTTTAATATTTCACAATGCCTCACTTCAATGACTGCCTGTAATGAGACAGGCATCTATCATTTTAAAACAAGCCTGATGAAGAAAATTTTAATTTAATACACTGTCATAGCTCTTTTACAGTTAAGTAATATTAAGTAAATAATGATTCTAGTCCCTGTAATTAAGACTGAGGTTTCTGCCAAAATAGACGACTAATTAGTTTAATAATAAGGTTCAGTTTTAATCATCTTAACACCCCGGCCCATTAGTCCGAGATTAAGTTGCAACTCCCCTTTAACGGTTTAATTAAATCCCAAAAGTGCACCCTCAGAGCCAGCCGAAAATAATTAACACTCGGTAAAGTTAACTTTATTTGAACGCTCGGTTGTAATTGAATAACGTTGTTTACAAGTCCGTGCCGCGGCCAGGCGACGGTGAATTAGCGTCCAAAATCGAAATGTGAGTGCAAAAGAAGCAAGGAACGAAATAATTATTCACGTTCCGTTTCATAATGGGAAAGCGCTACCGTTTCGCCTTAATAGCTCGCTTGTTCTCAGAATTTAATTACACAGCGCCCAGATTAGCCGTGCGTTCCGTTTTGTTAATAACTCTAATAATGGATGCTCCAACTTCGCAAATGTTACGACCTTTGCCTAACTAAACTATTTATTTATGTAGGCTGTATACGTTTGTGATCATGTTTTTGTTAGAGACTTTGTTTTTGGCGGGAAGTCGAAAGTTTTTTTGTAGTACTGTGATTGGTTTTTCTTCGTATACTGATGCCTTTTTAATTCTCTGAAACTAAATTGAAACATCCACCTGAAAAACGAGTATGGAACGAGTATGGAACGAGTATATGTATAAAGAAAATGATCACAAAAATAATAACCTATGTCATATGCAGTAAATACCCAAGAGCCTTTAATTTGTTAGTGATCTTTGTTTGCCTCACTACACTTAACAATCGGTACTCACAATAAAAATACCAATTTAATGCTAGATACAATTGAAGCTATAGCTTCAACTATTTTTTCGATCATTTTTTGTGTTAGCCGGCCAGTGATGGTAGGACAATAGCACGTTGAAAAAAAGACATCGAAAAGTACTCCGAAATAGGGATATTCCGATACTAATAAATACGAGTAGGTACTCGATACTTTTGATTCGATACCAAGTATTTATTGTATCGAATCAATTTTGCGATACATAATCGGTATCGAAACAAAAATACTTGGTATCGAATCGAATCAGCAAAACAACCGAAAACAATAAAAAAAACCGAGAACGCATCATACAGAACTGAGAGAGCAAAAACAGTCAGCTATAGTTGACCCACGCTGAACTGTCCCACCAAACTCAATGACAGGGGGGCGCTACCATCGTTCAACTATATGGTTTCCAACATGGCAAAAATCTGAACAGCGATCCGGTATTGACGGTGGCGCCCCACTGTCAATGTCATCGACAGGACAGTCCAGTATTTTGGAACTATAATCAGCTTTAATCGGTTACCGAGTTACCGGCATTCGTCGCGTGGCGGCGTGAGTGACGCGTTGTCTCGCCCTGGGCCAGCCGAATTCGTCCGACTTCAGCCGAGCCCGAGCCGAAAGCGAGAGAAGGAGACCCCGCACCCGACCGCAAATCATCTCGCCATTCCGCCATTGTGAAAGTGTTAAGTGATTGTTTACAAGTAATTTTATTAATTGTAATCATCAAATTCATCGGTTTATTCCAATGTTATCATGGCACCACCAAAATTACCCTCAAAATAATAAAACAAAATAAAAGTTCCAAAAAGTATCGATATCAGTAAGTATCGATACTTTAGGAGTACTTATTTAAGTAGTATCGAAAAAAGATTTGAGTATTATCGAAATGAGTAGGTATCGATACTTAGGTGGTATCGGAACATCCCTACTCCGAAACGGTCGTTTCAAACGTCACTCATTCGTATCTCTCATACAAAATATCAATATTAATAATTCAATAACGAGCTACCAAAAACAAATTGTCTAACCGATAAGACATTGGGCGACACAAACAAAACATAAAGCGATTCAGCCTTAATAAGAACCGGGATCCCAGATGAACACAAAAGAAAAAGATAGGCCCCTATTGTTTTTTATCATGTCAATATCGCGCGGCCAAATTTTCAATATTGGAATGCCCCGATTCGCCAATAAGAAGCGGGGAAGAATTGATTTATTGTCCAATTAGCGTCGGTCAGGTGTGCCAACTGCCAAGATAGCATCAGGCTGGCCAACCTAACTCGCTCGCTACTAGTATTTCTTTGGTGTCCTTTAGCTGGCATATTGGAATCAAAAAAGAACCTTTACACCATTCTGCGTGCGTTCTTTGGAAGTCGAATTTGAAATTCTGATTGTTAGCGGCGGGGTTTGCTTAAGTGGAAATCGATTTGAATTAATTGGACTCCGGCTTTTTATCGGTTTGGAACTTTAATTTGATAGCAATTGTTTTGGACCATTAAATTCATTTATATTTTGATGCAGCTGCTGTTTTTACAACTGTCACCTGCCGTTTGATGTGAAAATGGTCACGTTATTTTTCATCTTCAGGTAAGGCATTCCTGATTCATTAGGTTTTTGAAAGCGTCGTCAAAACTAAGCTTGTTGTTGTTGCTACGAGCAAAAAATGTACTAACATAATACCTAATAGTGTTTCAAAAAGTAGTTTTATATTTTGTTCTTTATTAGGCAGGAACTTATTAATATTTATTAAATCGTAGTTTAGGTCAATTGGATATCAAAGAATAACCTAAAAACAGTGAATATTCAGAATCATTAAATACTTATTCCAATTGTAGCCGATTCTAGCGTTGTTTTGTAGCTACGAACGGCTACAGCTCTACATTTTCACATTAGTACATAGATGGCGTTAGTGGTAGCATTTGTGCGAGCGAGGCGAAGCTTTCGCGTCAAAATAGAGCTTTTGAGAATCGTTGGAAATGTAGAGTTGTTATTGTAACATTATATTGCTTAATATTTTGTGTAAGTGCGAGTGTATTATTAATTTCGTAAGCTTTATAAAATCTAAATACACTTATACCTACGAGTACATAACTCTACAAAATATGTGGCTGTTAAATACAAAAATATTATACTTTAATTCCAGTAGTCCCCCCCCTCGTATTATATCCAGTTAAGTAAGTATATTACTTACTATGAGAATGTTTAATTAATTGTTAATAGCAACCAGCCAAAGAACCTTAAAAATGAAAGCTCTTGATTGAATAGATCTGTTGACTGTACATAATGAATTACGCTTTCCACATGTAAGAAGTAGGCATGTTTGTGGGCACTGAAGATGTCGGTAATTTACTAATTAAATTCAGCGGCAAGAATCAAACTACATATATATTACAACGTATTTTGTCATTACATACTTCGTATTTGTAGTGGTAGAGTCATAATATAATTTTGTAGTCCTTTCATCGCAATCCAGTCCGATAGAATTTATTTATACGTAGCCAAACTGCTGTATAGCGAGACCGGCCATTGACGGCACCTAATTGTCTGCGGGTAGTCGATAAAAGGCCGTCTCTCACTCAGACACTTTTGATTGCCTTTTGGCAGTTACGTTTTCATACGTAGAATGAAGTCTGTTATTGAATTTCAGTATAGTTCTTGCAACACACAAAGACGAGGGTGTACGTGTACATGCACATAACGATAGTAATGTCTATCAAAACTATTGAAAAACGAACAGTAGCGAACCACACAATGACATGTAAAACTCACTCGCCTTCATGAATTGCAACAACTATAGGTAACTTGTATTCCAAAATAATGTCATTCTTATGTTTTATAATTTCTATAAAGTTTAGTTCATTGCTTATTTTGTTCATTGGTGGTTTTTTTCAGCCGGATCTTTCATCGTAGAAACATTTCCAATAACAAATTGCATACTAACTCTCACCGCTTTGAGTAGACGCTAGCTTTGTCAACGATTTACATGTGCTGCATGGATTTCCTTAAGTAGATAGAAGATGACACCGTAGATAGAGAGATGAACGAAGTTAAGTATCACACTGAAAAGGGATCTAAACTAGCGTTGTTTTGTCTGTAAGAGCCAACTAAGAAAATTTATTTCATTATTTATTACCTAATCTGAATAAAAGTGTTAAAACTAATTTCCTTGCTAACATCTACAAATAACTGTCCACAAAACGACTTTTTCCAGTATGATAGAGTCGTATTGTCGCCTAGGTGAGAGTGGGGATTGAATTCCGGTAGTTGTGACGCAACGCGGTCACAGATGTCATTCTTTATTGTGCGCTCGAGATAGCAGCATCGTATGGACTGTAGCTATTCAGGCTGCCATGTAATTACAGTAAAAAATACACTTTTTGTGCTTCAAATTTTGAGACAAAAATTATTAACTTAATCACAATTACATTTTGGAGGGTTATTCACCAACTGTTACTGGACATAGTTACGTATGTCCAGTTGGTGAAACTCAAAATTAGTATCAATTATTATTTCGTCATTGACCACCACCAACTGGACACAAGTCCAGTCTCTTGCGTGGAGTTGGTGAATAACCCATTTTGGCTCTCAAAACTCTATTTATCGGTATTGTTGCTACGTCAAGCGTGGAAACTTATTTTGTAAGAAACTCCTTAAAGCTAAGTTTATAAAAGACAAACTCAATAACAAACGAAAGTGCTGAAAAAACTGCCACCGTTTAGAAAGACAAGCGTCAAAAACATACAATATTTACGACGAACACCAACCTCACGAACCGTCAAGTAATATTGTAGGCGCGAGCTCCCATCCTACACTCTATTATAGTAACCGGCTACACGCTAGAAAAAGACAGTGATATAACACGCCGAAACACATTCCCCGCAATAAATGTGCGGGAAAGAAAGAGACGTAGTAATAGCCGGAAATTAGCACTCGTCTATCTTTCATTTTACACCCCAAATTTTCTTATTCCAATTTCCTCTTGCTACGAGCGCTTCCATTCCACAGACCGTAACTGTCGCGAGTGTTCGCGCGCGAATTTGAGCTTAGTTCTCAAACGTGTAAGGGGGAAGTTTGAATATTTGAATGTGGAATGTTTGCGTCGTTCTATATTCGAAAGCGTTTTAGAACACTCTGTCATTTGAAATGAGTCATTTTCTGATAAGAATGCCCTATTGGTTGAGACGTGTGCGCTACGGGCCGCACGGCCGATAATAACATTTCCGAACGTAGATAGCGTATAAGTTCGTCGGTTTTTGCAGTGGGTTTTAATAAAAGAGGGGGAGAGGCCGAGATATGGAAACGAGTATGTGGAGAGAGGAAATTTGAATTTATACACCAGCTAGTTTTATTCATGAGGGTGCGTCGGAGATTATAGACGTGATTTTGGGGTGGCTCGTAATGCAATTTATTTTTGAGCGAAAGCTCTCTCTTTGTGGTGGCGTTTCATTTGAAATATGTTATGCGGGATTCTAATTACGCATCTCATTCAATTAACTTTGATTAATTATGAACTTTTTTTATGTAAGTACAAACGTACTTTCCGACCTGTGAAGATGACTTTGAACTCACAGTCATAATGTGAATGGTGATACTTATAAAGATTGTATGTCAAAAATTAAAAATACCAATTTTTATCCACATTATTGATGCTCAAGTCCAATGAAAGCTCACTTGGACATTTTGATGATGTTTTTTACAAATCCGAAAACTCGAGACTTACAAATCGCTCGACATTTCAGTCGAATAGGATTAATAGCCCGTGAATTCGGCCTCTTTGGTCAATAATGTAGAGTGGCAAACTTTTTTTGCGCGTGAGAATATGTGGATGATGTGATTCTTAAAAAAAGTGTGAATTTTGAGCGTATCTTTTTCGCGCCATTAGAGTCAAGTGTAGGTGTGCAGTTGGGATAATTTTTGTGGTCACTTGATTTGTTACGCACTTTTGGGTGAATCTAATTGTAGTTTTCGCATAAGTGGTTAAGGTGGGAACGTAACGTGGCTTTTACATTTATTTATACAGGTGGTAAAAAATCTCACATTGGTAGGTGGGTAATGTTTCGGTGCTTTTATCTTATTTAGATATAGTAAATGTATGCTATAGCTAGAACTCTGAGGATGCAGATTGCCGAATGCCGATTCAATAAAATATTTGCAGTGACTAATAAAAACTTTGTTGTTAACGTTTTAATTTCTTTTGTATAAATAAAAAAAATATTAAGATTTTTATTATTATCGTTTATTTAAAAAACACGTTTATCGGGTAACTGCGAACTTGGAATGTTTGGAATGCATATCAAATAAAAAACGTCAACAAAAATAGACATCTTAATCATTAAACTCCATTCACAAAGACACCAATATTTTAATCCATTCATAAAATTTTTCATATCTAATAGCCATAGCATTCATCCCTTTTTTTCCCCGAACTCGAAGGTTTTAATAAAAAAACACTGGCCATAAATAATGAACACGCGTAACAATACAAATTTTTATAGCTTGTCTGTGGCACAGGTGGAGTTCCAAACTCAAAAATAGTTCATTCACGAGGACAGTTCATTCATTGATCTGTGAATGCAAAAAATGCCACCGGCCATTGATTCGTTGTATGGAGTTAATCTATTACGTCTTCATTTTAGTTATCCCGTGGGACTCAGAATGCCACGATGAATATCAATTTATTATTTACATGACACAGCGAAACCTTTATATTGCTTTTTGAGTGCGTTTTTGCTATGAGGTTTGGTAGTTGAAAAAAGTTTAACTTCCAAAGGTTCATAATAAAGATTATTTCATAATCCTTTGCAACGTAAAACTTTGTAGCTACCTATGTTTTTTTTTATTAAATAAGTAATATTGCATACTAATGCATAAGTAATTATTATAAGTTAATAATAATCCCTTTAATACATCGTGATAAGCTTTAATATTTATTTCTGCCAGAAAAGAGGTGAAACATTAATTTTTTTTTAATGAGTAGGTAACTACAATTATTGTTTCCCTATTTTCTCTTCCCGCATATTTTTGCTTTGAAAAACTCAGTTTTTAGTCAACCGAATTCTCTTAAGCTTTAAAGCTTTTAATTCTCACCAATAAAACATATCAAATTCAAAACAAGAAAATCCGGCTCCATACACTAGTTTTATTTACTATGTTGCTCTTCTCGCCTCGTTAGCAAAATATTCATTAATCGTTCTATCAAGCAAGATGTCAACAGATAATCGGCGATTAGCGCAAAATGGCCGGCAATTAGACATAATTCCTTACAGATATTCCGGACTGCCTTTGTCAGTATTGATTATGCGGTAATTATAAATAATAAAACGGTACAGCTGTAAATAGCTGCTTAATTATGACATATCATTGTTGTTAAATGATTGCCGTTAAGTTGGTTAAGGCAACTAAGGCTGGGTCGCTTAAGTAAGTAACTTACCAATGTCGTTTACTGAGAAAGTGTGTGTGTTAGGGTAAAAATAAAATGGGTCTTCTTACATAGTTCTTGCAATTCACGAAGGCGAGTGAGCTTTACTTGTGTGTGTACGTGTACATGCACATATCGATAGTGTAATGTCTATCAAAACTTGAAAAACGAACAGTAGCGAGCCACCACACATGTAAAGCTCACTCGCTTTCGTGAGTTGTATCAACATTCTTTAACCGCAACTGTAACGATGATTTTTTGTATGGAATTTTACAGATTTTTTACTTTTGTCAAAGTCAAAGTAGGATGATGCAAGCCAGCCAAATGGATAAAACAAATACCTACCTTTTACAAGTGCACCTACGATTCAAACTTTGGAGTATTTACGTAGTTTACATTCAAACTCTTTCCAAACTAGGTAATAAAGCTAAAAATACCTTCTACAAACAAAAAAGTTATTAAGAATAGAAGAAAGCGAACTCGGATGTCTCTCAATGGGAGAAATAACGCGTCATTAAAGCCATATTTGTATAGAAAATCGCTAAATTAACCGTTTCACTGCCATTCCCAGAAAAGCGATTAAACCGTAATTATCACTTAAAAGACAAAGATACACGATAAAGTGGAAATTAACAGCAATAATTATGTACACAATAACTTATAATCTGCAAGAAATTAATTGCCATACGCCACAGTATAACTAGGGAAAGTAGAGTCACAACTCTAATACGATTATCACACTGCACCGCGCTCCGCCGCAGAAAGTTTAAAAGTATTTTTTAATTTTTGTTCAGACAAGAAGAGGAATCATGACATCTAGAATTACATAGCAGTGAATGCTTCTTACAGGCACATCTTTTAGTAGAACACTGTATATTCGATTTTTACAGGTCACCAAAACACGTAAATTTTTGGCATATTTGTCTCAGTGACAAGTTTTCATTTGGTATAGGCGCCGCACACTCCGAAAGCTATTTCACTAAACTTAATCTAGAGTAATATAACTATATCACTATACTTGGGCCGTTTTATAACTATATTCCTAGTGAGATAGTAATGAATCGCTTTCGTATAACTATGTTACGGTATATAATTATATCCCTAGGGATATAACTATATTACGGCTTTATCTATCTTACTGCGACAGCGACATAATAACGAATCCCGTGCGCAAACGCGTTGTCAGTGTGTTGTGCCGCGCATGTTTTCTATACAAACTGAGGTACCTACTTGCATATAATGATTAAATCTGTCGTCTCGCGTACCGCGGCGGAGCGCGGTGCAGTGTGATAATCGCCTAATACTAAACTAATAATCACGTCTTACACACAGGATGTTAAAGATGAACTATCATGATGAAGATCTTGCTTAAACAAGTGTTAGTAATGGTAAAAGAGAACGGTGAGTGAGAATTACTCCCACATTTCGTTTGTTTTTTAAAGTTGGTAGAAGTTCCTGCTTTCCTGACCCCGACGTGTACCTACTCAAGATAAAGGTTTACCATTCATTATTTCACTGTGACAACAAAGTAATTTGAAATCGCAGTATCAATGAACGATACGAAGCGTAGTGGATGATAAATAGTTTCCCACGTGGTTATAAGTATTTCATAATTAGATTGAGATCATAGTTTAGTCAGGTGAATGAAACTGCACTCGTCTTACGATGAGAAATTAAATTGTGTGGAATTTGTATGGAGATTATAAATAATGGCGAAGGAATTACGAATAGGTACTTTTTTACAGTTAACGGAAAAAAGTTAGGTAATTTTCGTATAGGTACATTTAAATCATTATTTTAATGGCTTTTTTGCGGCGTTAGTAGTATGTAACTTATACAAAATAAGATTTTTTTATCAGGGGGCGTAGTGTGAGCTTACGTCAAACGCATTCGATGTCGACTGCGTAAAAAAGTGACATTAAATGTATGACGGATTGTACAGCGCCCCTAGCGGAAACTTTCAAGAACTAAAATCTTCATATATTTTTTAACTAGCTCGATAGTGACGACGTTTGATGTAAACTCACACTAAGCCCTCAGATTAGATTTCATAGTTTCCTCGGTAATAAGTAGGTACAGTTTCATTGGTAGAGCTTAAAGCTTTTGCGAAGGAGATGCTTTATAATAACTTAAATCTGAATACAAGTTTTAAAGCTGTGACAAAAAACATTTAATACAGAATTAATTGCACCATTAGCCAGTAGAATTGATTTGAATGACATTCACAAGGAGTGTTGTTGTATACGCGTTAGAGGGAATAGCAATCAAACGACCGTTTAGCGAGTTAGCTCGTTTATTACTGGCGATCGCCGCCGCACGTCGGAGTGAGTGAGTGAACGAACGATAACAATACAGCTCAATCCCTTCTTCTCTATTTTGAAACTCTGTTAACAATAAACAACTTATATTAAAATAATTTCTTATAGTCTATTTTCTTCGTCCTAGGCCTTAATACAGGGCCTGTTGATCGCCCTACTGTTCCATCTCCATCTCCCTTGCCATCCTCTAAGTCTTGGCTCTCGACAGGAGGATCAGTAGGTCGATCAATCGCATCCTCCCCTCGATTAACAATTTCTAAAAGACCATCATTAGCTTCTGCCCAAATGTCATCGCCATCGCCCGGCTCACTCGTGACTTCTACGTCATTAATTTCGCGTAGTGATTTGTCAATTGAACTTTCAATGTCTGTTAACAATGGTGGTAGCGGTCGCTCCTGCTGCGGCAATGGTGATGACAACCCTGCAGTCGCTATTTCTGTATTACATTCACTATTATTTTGTACATTGTTGGAATTACCTTTGTTTACTTTAATAATTTGATCTAAATGTCTTTTACATGTAGTATTGTAATTTTTAAAATATACTTCAAACAATCTTTGTCCAATAATTTTTTTTATAATAGCCGGTGACCATACTGATTTTCGGGCAACAAACCATTTAGCCATAACAGTCTCATTTAATTCAAAACATCTGCTTTTATTTAATTGTTCATCAGCAGTGCATGTACTGATCATATCATGAATTTCTTTGTTAGGTAGTATTAAGTCTAGGCGACCGCGCAGATCACGGCCCATCATCAACTTGGCCGGTGTAGCCCCCGTGGAGCAGTGAATAGTGTTTCGATAGTCAAACAGAAAACCCGCCAATTTTTCTTGAACTTTAGATATTGGTAAATTGTTTTCAGACAAAATGCATTTTATCATTTTTTTACAAGTCTTGACCGAGTTTTCTGCTTGGCCGTTACTAGCAGGATGGTACACCGGGGAAGTTAAATATTTAATACCGTTACTTTTGCAAAACATTTCAAATTCTAAGGAACAAATTTTTATATCATTATCTGACACAATGACTTTAGGTATACCGAATCTTGAAAAAATATATTTTAGCTTAGAAATAAGCATACCAGTCGAGGTACCGCAATTCATTTGAATGCATTCTAACCATTTGCTAAAAGAATCTATGATTATTAAGTAAACGCATTGTTTTATACTCATGTAATCAATATGAATGCGGTGCCAAGGCCCGGGCGCGCGCGGCCAGGGCGCGGGCGGCGCGCGCGGCGGCGCGGCGCGCAGTCCCGCGCACACGCCGCACGCCCCCACCCACGACTCGATATCGCCGTCGATTCCCGGCCACCACATTCTGCTTCGCGCATTACTTTTACTTTTAACTATGCCAAAATGTGACGAGTGTAACTCTTCTAGCATCCGACTGCGAAACTTACTCGGTATTACGATCCTATGACCTCTAAATAAACATCCATCATTTAATTCTAGATCAGCTTTGCAATTAAAATATGGTGATACGTCATTGCATTTAATTCGTCTCGGCCAGCCACTATTCATATACTTAACGACGGTTTGTAAGGTGCTATCGCTCGCGGTGGCCCGCTGTATCTCGTCAAATGAAACCGGTTTTGCGCCCGCGACTACGTCTAGAAAGAGAAAACATTGGGCGTCCTCTTCCTTGTTTACGTTGTTATCAATAGATAACGGCAGCGGGGCTCGTGAAAAGAAATCTGCAACTAAATTATTTTTACTGCTCACGTATTGTACATTATAGTTGTATGCGGATAGTATAATGGCATAACGTTGTAAACGGGAGGCAGCCGTAACTGAAATACCATTTTTCTTACCGAATATAGAAAGGAGGGGGCGGTGATCCGTTTTCAATATAAACGGTTCTCTGCGGCCATATAAATATTGGTGGAAATGCTTAACTCCAAATATAATAGCCGTCGCCTCCTTCTGTATTTGGCTATAATTTCTTTCGCTGGCCAACAAGGATCGCGAGCCGAACGCGATCGGGCGCTCGCGGCCCCCGGCGTCGACGTGCGCCAGCACCGCGCCGAGCCCGGCCGGGCCCGCGTCCACGCTCAGCACGAGCGGCGCGGCCGGGTCGAAGCCCGCCAGCACCCGCTCCGACGCCAGCTCGCGCTTCACCGCGTCCAGCGCGGCCTGCTCGGCCTCTGTCCAGCGCCACGGCGCGCCCTCCCGTAGTAACTTATGTAACGGGTGCATTAATGCCGATGCATTCGGAATAAAGTTACGGTAATAATTAACTACGCCTAGAAAACGTTTAACTTCAGTCACGTTGGTGGGGATGGGTGCGTCTAATATCGCTGCAACTTTATTCGGGCATGTTTTTAAACCGTTTTTGTCGATAACATACCCTAGGTACGTAACACTCGGTTGGAAAAAAGAACATTTATCCCTCTGTAACTTAAGCCCGGCGTCCTGCAATCTTCTCAGTACTTCCGTTAGCCTGGCCAAGTGAATTTCAGGAGTAGGACCCGTACAACATATGTCATCAAGCCAACAACTTACGCCTTCTATTCCTGACAGCAATGTCTCCATCGTTCGCTGAAAAATTGCCGGAGCATTTGCGAGTCCGTACACTAGGCGCGTATATTTGAATAGGCCCTTGGGCGTATTAATTGTAGTTAAGTGTTGTGATGACTCTTTTATCCTAAATTGATTGTACGCGTTACTTAAATCTAACTTAGAGTAAAATTCACCGCCACTAATTTTTGCAAAAACCTCTTCGATGCGGGGTAAGGGGTATTTATCTATTTTTAAAACCTTATTTAGTGTGCAAGAAAAATCTCCGGCAATTTTTATTTTACCATTTTCTTTAAGCACAGGCACTATAGGTGTAGCGTATTCAGAAAAAGTTACAGGCACTAATATTCCCAATTTTACTAATCTATCCAACTCTGTATAAACTTTTTCCTTAAGGGCGAATGGAATTGAGCGTGGCTTAAAAAACTTCGGCTGTGCATCATCCTTTAAATGTAATTCAATTTCAAATTTATTAAAGCAACCTAACTCATCCTTCCAAACGTCAGGAAATGCATTCAGTAATTGCTGTACCTCACGTTGTTGTTGACAAATAATACTATTGTTATAAGTTGTAAAACAAATATTAAATTTAGACATAAAGTCACGACCCAATAGTCCAGGGCCCCCGTTTTTAATAACATAAAACTTAATATGATTACATTGATTTAAATATGAGACTTTGCCAATAAAATAGCCTAATGGTGTGATTTTATGTCCATTGTAAAAACACATTTTTAAATCTGATGGTTTTAAATTAAATCTTGTAAACATTTTTAAATATAAGTCTTCTGATACAACACTAGAACCTGAACCTGAGTCCAATTCCATAGTGAGATTGATGTTTTCAACTAATATGTCTAGTTTGATAGGATCATAGGCTACGTACCTCGCATTAAACAATTTACATTCTTTACAATTATGTTCATCCGCATCCGGTTCAACGCTCATGTTGTTTAACCGATTCACTCCATCCCGCTGCACTTTACACACTTTCTTTAAATGCCCTTTTTCACCACACACTTGACACCTGTAGTTTTTATAACGACACTTTGACGCATCGTGGTTCTTCAGCCCACACACCGTGCACCTCGTATCGCTGTCGCTCGCAGCCGCTCCACGTCGTCCTTGGCAGCCCCGACGCTCGCTCACGCGGTACACAGGCTCCTCCTTGATGCTCGGCTCCACTCCGACGCTGCTGCGCGCGCGCCTCGCACACTCGGCTTGCTGGGCTATCTCCAGCGCCCTGGCTAGCGTTAGCGAAGCTGAGTCTTGCTCGAACAGGCGATCTCGAACCATACCCGCACCCAGGCCCAATACGAAGCGATCCCGCAATAAGGTATCCAGCGCCGATCCAAACTCGCAGTATACGGCTAGCCCTCTGAGACGTGCCGCCCAGTCCTCGATACTCTCATTTTCGAATCTCGATGCTTCGTAAAAATTTGCCCTATCGGCAAAAGTTGACCTCTTTGGTGTGAAATGATCTTCCAACGCTTTCGTTAGATCTTGATAAGATAATTTTTCAAGCTCTTTCGGATGTACTAGATCCCGCGCTAAACGGTATGACTCGTCAGAAAGATGTGTCAGCAATACCGCACTCTTATTGTCCTCCACTATTTTATTTAGCTTGATAAACTGAGACAGCCGACTATAAAATATTGACCACTCGTGAATTTTGTGGTCAAAAACGCTAATATTTCCAATTAAGCTCGACATGTTCACTTTATTTTGCACTTGAGGGTACCCGTCGCCAGATGTTGTATACGCGTTAGAGGGAATAGCAATCAAACGACCGTTTAGCGAGTTAGCTCGTTTATTACTGGCGATCGCCGCCGCACGTCGGAGTGAGTGAGTGAACGAACGATAACAATACAGCTCAAGTGTCCTAAATCATCTAAATCATTTCAAATCACATGCCATAGACTACGATGACGTACCAATACCTCTACGTGAAGGCGTGAATACAATATTCACAGTATTTTAGAGTATTGTATTTTTTTCTACTGAAGCTTTAAAAGTAGTGATTCATCGTAAAATTATTGCAGTCAATAAGTCAAAACCGTGTGTAATAAATCGTAGCGTATGAATGAAAATAGTGAAGTGCAACCAACACTTGCGAATATCATTGAGTCCATCGAAATATCGATTTAATAAATAGACTCGCAATTGTATCGATTAGGATCCGTTATAATAGCTCCGTGGGCAGTCCTCGGTCACAACATCGGTTAATAGAGAGCTCTACCTTTACTGTTGGTTCCGAAAAGGCACTAGCTTTCGATTCGCAATAGTTCGCGAATAAATTATACGGCGATTTTTGGATTTGATACTTTGGACATTTGAATTTAATTTAACTGTATGTCGAAACGCCAATTGGTCGACAGAAACTATCAATTTTGAGTTTTAAATTCAAATCTAAAGTTTTATGGACTTGCAAAGGTGTATTTTCCTTTGTCCTAATCACTTTTTGCATTATAAAATGTACCTACCTACCAGGTTTTAACGTGAGACCATGTTCTTTATTAGTAGGTTGCGTTAACTATATTGATCTTCACAATATTTGCTAGAAATAGTCTCTATATATTTCATAACATAGCTATGTAGGTAATTACTTTTTACACTACTAAAATAGCAACTCAAGTAAAGTTTGTAATAAACATGGTTGGTCAAGATTTGTTATTCCACCTACAATGTGTTGGTGAATGACTTTCATCATGAGAATATGAATGGTGAACCAAGAAGAATAAAGCAGAGGGGTGCACCATTAATATTAAAGAGTGATAAAAAAAGTTATGTTGAGCAAAAATTAGGCCAACAAATATTACCAGTAACGTGCTTTTTGATGAAGAGCAGTATGACTACAATAGTAAATAGTAGGGCATAGGAGGTAGGTGCATGATCCCTTCTTGTAGAGAAAGTAAGTATTATTCGACATCGCTTCGCTATGTCTCCAAGTGTCGAACGAAACAATCGATGGAAAATTTACGCTCTTTTGTAGCATAATACAACGAAACGCACGTAAAGCTAAATAAATACTGTGGGGTGATGGGATCTCATGTAGTTGTAATAAGCGCGAATTTGCAACAGTCTGATTATGCTTTTGTCTTTACAATGTTTACACGAATGTTACATTGTAATAAACACGATTAAACTAAGCTTATTGAGCGACCACACGATGCGTGGCACAGCTAGTCATGTTTCGGGAATAAATCCCAAACGAGAAGAAGGGATACGGTAATCATTCCAGGAATTTTCCATTTTGTCAAATATTCTTATATTATACTTAGGTATTGTTATAAACTTCCCTAAATAATAACTATTTACTATACTTTACACTAGCGGCCGCCCGCGACTTCGTACGCGTGGACCCCGTTTTACCCTTAGGGGTGAAGTTTCGAGTTTTTTAGGGTTTACCCGGAAATTATTCAAACTTTTCTCGCTGTAAAAACCATCCTTGGACTTCAACAAACATTTAAAAAAAAGAATTGGTAAAATTGGTCCAGGCGTTGTTGAGTTATGCGCTTACCAACACATTTTGCGATTCATTTTTATATTATAGATTAGTCTACTACACACCAGAGCGAAGTAATTACGAATGGTTATTTGAAGCTCCTTGAAGCGATCATGAAAAATCCGTCACTAATGTAACTGTCACATTAATTTATTGGAAAAGTCATAGAAATATAATGAAGAGGGGATAACACTTTTCCATCTTCACCACACGAGCCCACCTGCGTTAACCAGCTAATAAATCTGCCCACTTATTGACAGCCAGACAAACTCAACGAATTCCTAACTCGAGGTATTCCTAGCTAAATCATTAAACTTAATGACCGTAATTACATTTATGCACAATAATTATTGGATTATGCGGCTGGTGCAAAAAGAGTACAATTATCTACTTGAAGAATGAGCTGATTTTTTGCCTCGTTGCGCATTATGAAAATTTTACATATTTCTTTGTAAAGTCCTGATATAAGCAGCAAAATTAAGCAGTAATGGCCGACGTGGTTCACTAGACATGAAAGCATGAAATCGTCTGTCCCGAGGGGACACCCTACCTTTTAATTTTATTTTAAACTAGCTTTCCACCCCGTGAAAAGGGGCTGTTTTTAGGGTTTTCCCAAAAACTATGACAATTATTCTGGCCGTAAATTCATCCTTGGACTTCAACGAACATTAAAAAAAAAGAATTGGTAAAATTGGTTCAGACGTTGTTGAGTTATACGTTTACCAACATATTTTGCGATTCATTTTCATTTTTTATATTATAGAGATCACATCTCATTGTTTTACCTACGACTGTATCTTTTTTAGTCAAGTACGTGGAATATCTGGTTTATCAAATAACTATTTGCTGAAGTAAGCAACATAACCACCCAAAGAGGTTCGCATTGTAATCGCCTCCTTTTTGGAGCGCGCTAAAAAGGCGCCAAATGGAACTGGCCACGCGGTCTCCAATCGCAAAGCGACGATTAAAAAAGAACGCATGATTCGGCATTCGAATATCTTGACATTTCTTCTCATTGTCCCGCAGCCAGTGACACGGCATCTCATCGATTTTATTGGGTACAAAATTGACGGGCCTTTGTGTGCAAATGCACTGTATATCAACAGCTCAGACAATTATCTGTAAATAAATAAAGGTTTTAGCCACTTTCGTAAATATGTATCATTATATTTTTTATTATTATGTCTAGAGCAAATGTTCCCATGGCCATTTAATGATGTTTTCATTTGAGACTGTTCTGAATCTCGTTCGGCGTTTTTTCTCCGAGCGTGTATGCAAAGATCCGCATTTGCATCCCTCGAAACCACAATCGTCCTAATTTGGATGCACCCGCTATCTCGGCCCGAATCGTTAAAATGCACGCACGGTAGCGAGAACGGTACAAAACACAAAACAATAAATAAATAACGAGAACAATAAATATAATTAAAAACGACAAAAAGCGTCCGTCCGCATGACGCGGGTACAAACGGTTGCGCGCTCGGGACGACTCTATATTAACGATACAGATTTAACCAAATTCTCCAAATCGAATCATACTTTATTGCATTGTATCAAGATTCATTATAAACTTTCCGACGAATTTATCCGTTCAACATTTTGTCACAAGCACGTCACGTTTTCGAACGTTCCTCATTAGAGAGATTTTATTTTTCAATACTCGCCATAAGGTCGAGTGTCCCATGCTGCCAGTGTGTCATTTTCAAAAATCGAAAATGGAATTTAAACGAGATGACATTTCTTTGCCGCGTTCGTCGCTTGTCGGAGCGATTTTGACCGCGTTAGTTCATTAATTGGTGTCGATAAAGATGAGAGTTGTTTGTTGCCGGGAATTTTGACAGATGCCCGTCGTTTCGTGACCGGCCTATGACGGAGATCGGGATATCGGCCCTAATAGGGTTCGGGCAAGTAATGGGTATTCATAGTTGTCGCGTTGTCTCAAATTTATTGCACCAATTAGTAGCGTCCACGTGAAGGGGTTTATCTTGGATTTCGATCGCGCTCTATTTGGGAGGTAATGGTCGAATTTCGTGGAACGCCTTGGATAAGGTTTTTTTTCACAACTACCGTAGATTTTTTCGGAAGCGAGAATGTAACAAGTTAATTGGACGAAAATATTTCGATGCCGACACATAGCGGCCCTTACAAAGATCATTACGAGCCCAGATTAATTAGAAGCGGTAGGTCTGTAGATTTTATAACTGGATTATTAGATAAGATTATTGTAATTATAATTAATTTATCGCCAACGAGGAAACGGATTTGAAATTAGTTTCATAATTTATTTTGTTGTCAGATTGTCGCTACCGTTTGGCGTTTGGTGTAATGTGTTTGAAGTAGGTACGTAATTATACAGCCACATTAAGTTGAACTTGTTTGTGATTATCATTTTACCAGTTCAGTTTCCGTGGTATAACAGAATAATGGTTTGTTCCCATTATTACCTACGGTCCAGCATTGTTCCTGTAACAAATATAAGATCCTTTTAGCAGAAAAACAAACTCGACAACTCGACTACAATCTGCTCGTCTTGCTCGCTCAAAATCGACTATGAGTTTGTGATAGCAATCACTCCTCAGTGAGTCACTTCTACTTAGGCTAAGTTGCACCTTTACTTGAAACTTTGATAAACGTCAAAAACCTGTCAAACTCCAAAACTGACAAAAAACACCGGTTATCGTTAAAGTTAAGGTCAAAGTTAGGTGGTGCAACTCAGCCTAACGCCCATATTCGCAAACATTACTATGAGTTGTCACAGTGGGCGTGGATGCACAGGATGACACAGGAACCAATCACAGAGCTCTATTCAACGCTGTGCGTTCGATTTTTATTTCCCTTAATAAGCAAGAAGTTGTGAATACGGTCTTTGTAAAAAGTGTGTCAGTCAATTGACTGTGTCTTCAGCAAACGTGTATTTGAAGCATTTTTCAACCTTTTACAGCCGATTTAAGTTGGAAAACCGTCCGAAAGTTGTACAAGCAACAAAACGACTGAACAGCTGCACTGCAGCCATCGGATTTCCGAAAACCAACCGCGAGAAACAAAACACTGGCGAGATGCGAGATTAGCTGAAATGGGACCGCAGGGTGTGGCGCGAGTGATGGCGATTTGTGAAAATATACAACCCGATCGAACTAACTGCGCACTTCGCTGGAAAACGACTCCCTCGCACTCACCCGCAGAGCTACCCGCATTCGCCCTATCCGTACGAGAGCGTAGCCAATACGGCTAGCACGAAAAACTTTCGAGTTCGAAGCGTTTGCGTATTCGAATCGCCATCAAAATATTTAGTACGAAAACTACAACAGTGCCCTTGTGAACGTGTCGTAAAGTGAACTAGAGATATGGTTGCACGAAACTTATTTTGACAATCAAAATTGTCACGTTATCGTTTAATTTGAAAGTTGAGTATCGAATTTTGTCGAATACACAAACGATTCGAAGACGAAAGTTGTTCATGTTAGAGGTAGGAGAGCGTTGACGTGACGTCACAGCTGCCGGTGCGCAGTTAATTCGACCGGATTGTACTTACTTACTACCACTACACGTCCGTTCAGCCAAATGCGAAGACATTTCCTCAGAATTGTGTGTTAAAAAATAACTATTTAGAATAAATACCCTAATATAGAGGCGGCTATCCTATAGACTTCGTTGTAGATCCACAGGAAAAGCTTCGTTCGTTTCAGCCATATGACGTCCACTGCTGGACAAAGGCCTCCCTCAAGGATTTTCACAACAACCGGTCCTGCGCTGCTCGCATCAGAATGCTTCCCGCGAGATTGATTAGATGGCGGAAGATGTGTAGTGATGCAAGCCTTTTACTAAGTGAACCGACGGCTTCCGCCAGTAGATATCTACCTATCTACCAACCCTATGTATATTGTTTGAGATCTCTATGTCTATGTAATAAATAAAGTTATATCATAATTTGTGTTGTTCAGGTTACCCCAGTATGGCTTTTACTACCAACAACAGCTTACTGTAAATCGCTTTCAGTGAGACTCTACCAAAAAGTGAAAGAAAAACATGCAGATATTTTGACTAGACTATTTGGAAAAAGAATGAATCCGTTTAATGATCGCTGCCTTCTCTTTCTACCAACGTCAGTCGTTTTCGAGTTTGACAAAAAGTATTCCACAATTAGCAACAACATAACTTTTTTATTAATTTTGATAATTTTTTTAATTGTTTTTTCCTGTAAGTAAATCTCAATGACAATTTGTAAGAAACATTACACGAGTCTACTTGGAACCCCAAATATAGAGGGCCTCGAATTTCCCTAAAAGCCTTAAATAAACATGCCAAATCAGGCAGTAATGCTTAAAATATATAATCGGTCGAGCGAGTCTTTAATTGACTCCAATTCTTAGAAAGTAATTTCACAAATTACTTTTGGCTACCGGAGTTAAAATCGGGCAGTGATCAGTAGATGCAACCTTGTCATATTAAAATGCTTACATTTACTTAGTTTCTTTGTGCAAGGTGTGGCTTTCGAGTGAGTGTGACAAGGTTGCTCGGAGACCGGTTGCGATGAAACGCTATAGTGTTGGTCCGATGTAGTGGGCGGATGGGATTTCGAGTATTTTAAATAGTTTACAACAATATTTTTGATAATGGTATTTAAATGTAATGGATATAAGGTGCAATTTAATAATGACATAGATATTTGAATTAGAGAGACGTTTTACGTATCATAATCAAACACTATAATCTGATGATTATTCATTTTAATGATTTCTTGAATACAATAATGTATCTTTAGAAAGTGCGATCTAGAAAAAACAATAATAATATTAATATGCAGGATAGGACCAAACAGAAAAACGAAACAATAGTAGATAATTGTAGAAAAATCGAGGAATGGTCGCAGAAAGCACTTCACGGGAGACATCGGGCTGACCTCTGCCACGCTTATGTCGACAAGGATGCGTCGAACGAGTGGCTGAAACGAGGTGAGCTTTTCCCCGAAACGGAGGCTTTCATGCTGGCCATCCAAGATCAGGTAATAGCCACAAGAAACTACAGGAAACACATCACTAAAGAACTACAAACAGACCTTTGCCGACACTGCAATAGCGCGCCAGAGACAATACAGCATATCACAGGAGCCTGCAAAGCATTAGTACAGTCCGACTACAAACACCGGCATGATCAGGTAGCCTCCATAATACACCAGTACCTCGCATATAAACTTAAATTCATTACTGAAAAAGTACCATATTATAAATACTCACCCACAAACGTATTTGAAAACAGAAAATTTAAGCTGTATTGGGACAGGACACTATTTACTGATAAAACGATACATTTCAATAGACCAGATATTACATTCCACGACAAAACGAATAGCACAGTTTACTTAATAGACATAGCAATCCCCAACTCGCATAATATCCAAGCAACCATTTCCGGAAAAATTACTAAATTTCACGATCTAGCAATACAATTAAAAACCCAATGGCGCGCACAAACCATCCACGTAATTCCCATAGTTTTATCGTCTACAGGAATAATACCAAAATTACTAAAACAAAGCTTTGAAATGTTAGATATCCCGAGCAATCTGATCTACAGGCTTCAAAAAGCCTCAATACTGAACACCTGCCGCATTACGCGTAAATTTTTATCCACAGGTTCCACAGCTCTTCACCCTATGACGCTTGGCTGAGGCCCGCGCCATAGGTCAAAATACCCGTCTTTAAGATGGAGAAAGATAGAATCTTTGAAACAAAATAATAATAATAATTTATTTATTTCTCTCACAACATAAATTATGAAAAACATTTCTTATAATAAAATATATCTGTTAAACTATAGATTGCATTGTGAGAGCTGGTGCCTATTGTAGATTTTAAGAAAATCTGTATTACAGGTCACCAGGCCCACTCTGCGGAATCTATTTTATTAAATAGTTATACATTTAAATAATTAGAAGATTCCTAGAGGTACAGAGTGTTGAGTTCTAATTAAATAGACAGGCTAAACAAAAAATAAAATAAAAAATACCATAAAAATACAATGATATGAGAGTGTGAGTGTGTGTGTGTGTGAGCGTGTGTGTGGGTGTGTGTGTGAGCGTGTGTGTGGGTGTGTATGTAGATGAGTAATTGGTGTAAGGGCGTACTATTCCACGATATTGTCATAAAAAACACAAGAATGGGGCTTTTCAGATAATAGGCAAGATGGGTCTATTTCGGGGAGCTTAGTAATCTCTCAGTATCTTCATAGTTGAGTGTGTTGAGATACTTAAGTAAGGCTTTTTTAGCACTGGATTTGTGAAGTGGGTACAAATCAAGTTTACTGTTTAATTTGTTGTACAAGTAGTTCCCTAGGAAGCAGTAATGCTTGAGGGGCTGACTCGTTCGGAAGCATTTAGATTTACAGACGGAACCCTTCCGTCGTTTATCTTTCATTAAATCAGGGGTGTATTCTAATTGCTGGTGCTTTTTGAGGACAGTGTTCAGCACAAATAACTGCCTGACAGTAGGTAATTCCCACTTCCTGTACAGATCAGTGGTAGGAAATCTAAAAGGGAGACCAGACGCAACCTTAAGTATCGCACGTTGCGCTCTTTCCGCCTCAATTAAGTGCGTCTTGGCCACGCCCCCCCAAGATGTAATGCAGTATTCGATTAGAGACTGGCATAATGCGTAGTACACCATTTTAATTGTCCGACGATCGGCGACATGTTTTAGCGTCTTGAAGACATATATAAGTTTTCTTAGTCTTGATACTAGCGTATCGATGTGTGGTTTGAAGGTTAAACATTGGTCCATGGTTAGACCCAGGTACTTGATATTGTCAGTTCTTTGGAGATATGGGCATGAGCATGCGAGATCACTATTAGTACAACCGTGCGCCGTTATGTTCAGTGACACAGGAGGCAGTAAATTAGTCTTACTTGCGAAGGTCATGTATTTCGTTTTAGAGACATTGAGTGTTAATAAGTTTTTCTGCAACCAAGCACCAACACCACAGAAGCCTTTCTGCGCCGCACTAAAAACCTCACTCCAATCTCCACCGTCAAAGAATAGGGCAGTATCGTCCGCAAAGGTATAGATTTTACCATTGTCCAAACACAGCTGACAAAGGTCATTGATGTAGACCAAGAACAGGGTTGGTCCGAGTATGCTACCCTGCGGCACACCAAACATCACGGGAAGCTCTTCGCTAATGTGACTACCAATTTTAACACGCTGTCTTCTATTTGTTAGATATTCTTCGAACAGCCTGAGTGGAAGGCCTCTAACTCCAATTCTCTCCAGCTTTACAAGTAGGTTGGGGATAGAGACCGTGTCAAACGCCTTCGCTAAGTCTAGAAAGATCGTTAGGCATTTCCTTTTACCATCCAGAGCCCCAACAATCGAATCGACCAATTCATGAACCGCATCATTGGTGGACTTACCCTGTCGGAACCCAAATTGGGAAGGGGAAAGCAGGTTGTTGGATTCGAGGTACTTTATGAGTTGATTGTTCATAAGCCGTTCAAGGACTTTGGACAGCGTGGAAAGCAGGGAAATAGGTCTATAGTTATTGACACAGTCTCTATCCCCTGCCTTGTGTATGGGTTTAATTAGTGCCGTTTTAAAAGCTGATGGAAATTCACCTTTTGAGATAGCAAGATTGCAAATGTGTGTAATAATTGGTGTAAAAAGATCCGCATATCTTTTTAAAATTCCACTCGAGATCTGATCAAAACCCACCGCACATTTGTCCTTTAGCCCTAGTATCAATCGGTAGATATCCCATTCATCCGCGGGAAGCATAACAAAAGAGTTAATTGGAGAAGAAGGATAGGTATTATTACTAGGGTTTGGAGTTTGATGGACTGGACCTGGGGTGATCTTCTCCGCGAGTTTCCTTCCAACGTTAGCAAAAAAGGTATTAACTTCATTTAGGCTTGAATCAGGGTTATTGTTCTTGATTAGTTGCTCGGAGTGGTCTGCCCTCATAGAAGGACAACTTATTTGTTTTATGACATCCCATAGTTTCTTTTTGTTGTTTTTTGCGTGTTCAATTTCTTGTTTTTCATGGTTCTTTTTTGCTTTCTTAAGAAGCGAGCAGCAGAAATTTCTGTAGCGCTTATAGGTGGTTCTGATAGTGTCATCGTTAGGATTCATTTTCAGTTTTTTATAGAGATTGTCTCTGTTCCGCATGCAACGTAAGAGCCCTTTTGTGATCCAGGGTTTGTCAGCTCGCTTCCTACAGGACGTTTTAATTGGTTTGGTATTATCATTTATGGCCTTCGTTATGCAGTTCACAAACATGTCCGTTGCATTGTTGGTATCTTTACAGTCTAGGATTGGTTGAAAGTTAGTCTTATTGAGGGCTTTATCCAGGCTCGCGTAGTCGATGCGGTGAAGGATTTTGTTACAATGTGGAATTTGTATGTTGTTGGGAAAGCTAATTGCCACGCACTCATGATCTGTGATTGATGTCTCAAAAACTAAACACGCGGGACGCAATCTAGTTCTGAGCATCATATGGTCCAAGCATGTTTTGCCATGGGTTGGAAATGAATGGGCAGGCAGGATGCCGTGGCTAGCGAGAACGTTTAAATACTCACATGAGCGTTTGTCAGGGCTATTTTCAGTTATGTCCAAGTTTATATCACCGCATATAATTATGTTTTTGAAGCAGGATAGATTAGTCAAAAGTGCATCCAATGAGTTAACAAAGTTAGATGAGTTATGATAGCTAGGAGGTCTGTATATGCCAATAATGCAGGTATTTGAATTCAGTTTAAGTAAGAGACAATTTGCATCATCTATCGGCGGTTCTTCGATCGAAACAATTAGGTCACTTTTGTTATAGAAGACGACACCATCGTTTTGGGTTTTATTCCGTGTAGTAGTAAAGTTATTGTAATTATTAAGAGTAGGTATGTACCCAGTTGATGGTAGCCAGCATTCAGAAAGAACAATCACATCCCAAGCAATGTTAGATCTCTGTAGCAGTGTTAGGAAATTAGGCATATTGCATGAGATGCTTCGAATATTTTGAGAGACAATATTTAGAGAACATTCATTTGTTTTTATGATATTAGATGCGTCGTCAATGTCACAGTGGAGAGCTTGAGCTACTGATAAAGAGTCCAGATCTAAATGTATAGATTCTAAGTTAGGGATCATAATAAACTAGGGATAAATTGTGAAAACAGGTCGCGACTCACGCAAGACCTGGGGTGGTGGATAGTTAATTTAAGTTTCTTTAGATCTGACTCGTTGGTAGGCAAGGCTCTATAGCGAAAAAGAAATATGATGGTAAGATTGATTTGAAATGTGACTTTGACTAGTTGAAGGTTAATAAAGATTGGGGTAATTAACGGAATTCTTGTGGATAGTACGCGTAAGTATTTTTTGTGGGGTGTGTGTTCATGAGGATTTGTCTGTTTTTTGTGAAGTATATGTTTAGAGAGGTGTGTGTGTTTTGAGTGTAGTGAGTATAACGTAGTAAAACAATTAGTTCCATTAATAATAGTGAGTAATAGAATCGGAAAGAACGAGTTGAACATAGAATAATTAATAAACAACATTAAATCCAGTAACTGCGGCAACATGAAACGGCATAACAAATAAAGAGTTAAAGGTTGCAGTAATTGGATCTCTTTGCTAGGTTTATCTATGTTTGTATGATGAAGGTCTGATTTCCTGTTAGGGCACGCCGATTCGCGAACCTGTTGTTTCGCACATTGTACATATATGACTTCGTTTTTTGTAGTTGTTGAGCTTCCGATTGAGTCGTTACTTGTAATAATTTTTGGATCAGCGGTTGGTGTCTGAGGTAGTTGTGTGGCAAAAAATATCGTAGGTTTTGTTAATTTTCTTAGGTGCTGCCGTCCCAGTCTTATTTCCCTTTGGTCCACTTGTAGGGGGAGATTTTGTAGGGGATCTCTTTCTCTTGTTTTCGACGTAGGCTTTTTCTCGTTCAAGAGGTTTTGCTTTTCCACTGAATGTAACTTCGTTTTGTTTACGATTTTCTAAGACTACGAGTTTGTCATAGCGAATGAGGGCTAGGTTCCCCTTCTTCATCTCTTCCTGCTGTTTTATCTTGAGTTCTTTTCTGATATTTAATATTTCTTTAGGAAGATCTTCAGTAGCATACATGTTTTTAGGGAATTTTTTGTTGTTTTTTAAGATTACAGTTCTTCTCCAGGCCAATGTCAGTTTTAGCAGGATAGGTCGTCTTTTATCGTTTTCCTTTTTTCCCAGCCTCCGCACTTCACTGATTTCCCATTTATCAAATCCTTCAGCTTCCACATCCTTTACAACTTCGTTGAGGATGTCTAGAACCACTATAAGGAGTTCAGTATTGTTTTTCTCTGTTTCTTCTACACCGTGTATTATAACATTATTCTTCCTCACTTCCCTTTCCAGATGGTGAACTTGTTTCTGCAGTGATTCCACTTCATTTTTCAGTTTGTTGTTTTCCCCTATCAAAGGATTCAGCTTTTCATCTATGCTTGATAACAAGTTTGTGGTCAGATTGTTTGTTTGTGTTGCAAATTCTTCCTTTATTTCGTTAATTTTCATGTTAAGGTTTTCATTTATTTGTTTAAGTAAAAGTTCCAATTGGGTATCCATTTTCTACCAATCAGTTAAAATTTCAGAAGCTGGTCACACTTAATGTCCAAGGCCGTGAACTTTTTGTCGTTGTCTATGGTATTTGGTCTGTCACTGGCTGTCACTGTCAGCTGACGGAAGTTGTTTGGTGGTTAGGTTATGTTTATAGCTATGGAGATGTTTAACGTTACTTTCATTTTTCACACTTTTTCACGTTTTATCCTGAATATTTTCGTAAAATTCACGTCACCTCAGATCGTCCAAGTGTTTAACTATGAAGTTCACTGATATTAGGGATGAATCGAAAAGTTTTGGTGTCGATTTACTTTAAAACTTTGGGACGCAGGTTATAACGCACTTCACTTGTCAAACGCCGTAACCGGAAGTCTAATAACAATGTGTGACGAAGATGAAGATGTCAGAAGTAATTTTGAAAATATTATTATCTATCAATCCAGAATAAAATAAATATTGTAGAGTACAGACACGCAGCCGTGTTCAAATAGAAATCCCAGTTTTATAGAATAGGCTCGTCTAGTGTGAATAAATCTAATGTCTCCACCTTAAATTGTCATTCAATAATAATAATGCTTCAACAAAAAGACGCAAAAAGTATCAAATAAAGTAAAAAAAAAACATAAATAAGATCGCTGGAAAAACTGCAGGCAACAATGTTTCATTTCATGAAAATCATTGGTCATTTCCAGCAATGTCCTAGCCGACAGTTTAGCTGCCACAGTGAGATGCTCTCGCGTATCGCTAAAAAGTATCACTTAAAATTGTGAGGCAAATTAAAATTCGTGAATTCTGT
Organism: Ostrinia nubilalis; assembly: GCF_963855985.1. Taxonomy (NCBI): domain Eukaryota; kingdom Metazoa; phylum Arthropoda; class Insecta; order Lepidoptera; family Crambidae; genus Ostrinia; species Ostrinia nubilalis. Next base: position 7,428,370 of record NC_087111.1, on the reverse strand, counting down.
CCCGCTTCAAGTCGGAATTTGAGACAAATAAATTTCTCTTTAATTAAGCATAATTTGTATTAACGATCTGCGAGTCAGCGGCGGAAATGTGGTCACTTCAACTTTGTAGGTTTTGACCTGATCTTTACTTTGGTTGGGCTTTATGAAATAAATGATTACATTGTACACAAGGTTTTTACTAGCGGTCGCCTGCGACTACGTAGGCGTGGATTCTGTTTTACCTTTTACCTACTTGAGGGGTTGGGGTTGAATTTAGCAAAATCCCGTCTTATTGAGCACCTACGTTGCAAAATTTGATACTCCTAGCACTTGTAGTTTCTGAGATTTCGTGATGAGTGAGATTTTATTGTAGGTACTAATAACAATGCAATGCGGTAATTAACCACCATGTACCCACCTTGAACCCTTGTAAACCCATTTGTAGTGGGTAGAGAGCCTATTTCTAGAAATTTTCGCTGTTTTTTTTTGTTTTTAAAGTCTTAGGCTGAGTAGCACCACCCAACTTTGACCTTAACTATAACGATAACCGGTGTTTTTGTATGAAGTTTGACAGATTTTTGACGTTTATCAACGTTATAATAGGTACCTAAGATGGTGCAACCCAGCCTTAGTACCTGGTATCACTGCGATCGGTAGCGATCTATTGTGATCGCCACTGTTTTCCTTACACTAAATAAGTAGGTATTATTTTATTAACTGCAATTACACTTGTCTACTATACGACTTTATGACCATGAAAATAATCATGTAATCCAACCTTATGTTCCCTTGCGAGAGCCACAACTATTTTTATTTTTCCCTCTATAATCGAGAGGAAACTACGCGTTCTGTAAAAGGCGTAGAAACCTCGTACGTCTGCGAGCTCCATATAAATGGCATTCGTAATTGCAAAGAGAACACTTTAATTGCCCGATAAGTATCTTTATTGGCTAAAAATTATATTGAGTAAAAAGCGGCGCGCCCGTACCGGGAATCGAACCGACCAATTAGCGAATGAGCGCACAGTTAGTTCACAACATTTGTAAATGGGTAGCGTCGGCAGAAGCTGGTGAATTCACAGAGTATCATTAATATTTATCTTATTAAACATCTTATTAATTTATTAGCTGTGTTAATCAGTATGTTCTATTAAAAAATATTTGTATTTTTTGACCGACATAGCTCGCAGAATTGCTAAAATCAAGTGGCAGTGGGCGGGTCACACATACATAGAGACGTTGGCCGTTGGGGCAGAAAAGTTCTCGAGTGGCGACCACGGGCTGGAAGACACAGCATGGGCAGGCCTCCTATTAGGTGAACCGACGATTTGGTAAAGGTCGCGGGAAGGACCAAACCGAAGCGCTGGACTGTACATTGTGGAAAACCTTGGGGGACGCCTTTGTCCAGCAGTGGACGTCATTTGGCTGAAACGAACGATTTTTTGAACGCCAGAATCCTCTCGAAGCGAACTTTCCATGTACTCGTATATTTTTGTCGTGATTCCGCAGGTAGGTATGTCAAGAGGTAAGACGACGACGCGTCATGTTAAATACTTAGGCTAAGTTACACCACCTAACTTTGACCGTAACTTTAACGATAACCGGTGTTAAAGTAAGATGGTGCATCCCAGCCCAGCCTTACTGTGGGATATTGAGTAGTTGTATGCAACTTTTACTGATATGCTATGTACATAACAGACAGTAGGTACATGGAATTTTGTTGCGGCTAGTCCATTCAAACAAAAGACGTCTGCTAAAAAAGGTCTCCCTTATGGATTTCTTAAACTGTGGTGCCCGCATCCAGTCGCTCGGTCAACCGACTGGGAGGTCTTACAGACTTAATACATTAAAAAAAATATTACGTTGTTTTGCTGACCATACTTTGGGTTATGGCGCGACACATTCGCGCGTCGAGGAAAGCTGCGCTTGTCCACGCTACATTGAAAGTCCGCAACAATATCATACGTGGTTTTTGTCGCGTTGACGCCATTTTGAGGTCAGCTTTTCATTCTATCGCAAGTTGAAATTATTCTTTTTAAACCGAAGGGAGAAAGACGACTTGCATCTCACCTGATAAAGGTGATGATCGTGCGAGCTTCATCCGGAATCCTCAATGACAGAGGAATTGAATAGACTACCATCATTGGGCGCGTTTGGCGGAAAAAGTGCTTGGTGGCGCTTATAAGCTAAATGGCGATCGCCCAGGGCATTCGATCCGTGGGTGATCACTAAATTGTCGCTGGAAGTCCACTTTGATCACCTGGGTGATTAAAGCCAGGTGATCAAACTGGAATAGACCTAAGCGGTAAGCGTTGTCACTGCTAATTTTAAGCGCTTTTTCCGGCAACCGCCCTCATGGTTTTGCGACAGACGTCTCTCTCTACGGCTGATGGTGGTAGTCAGCAGCTGATTTTAATCGTATAAATAGCTGACCCAGCTAACGTAGTTTTGTCCACAGGTGGGTATAGGCCTCATACAATAAACGTCATTTTTTGAAGAATCTGCCCCCCTAGACAAAACGCACTTTTTGATCGAATCGAAAATCGAATCCGTCAAAACTCCATACAAAAAAGGGGCTTTTCGACCACTTTGCGACTGGTTTGCGATTATAATTTGCACTTTGTCTAGACCCACTGTAATGATATAGAGACGCTTTAAACGACTGTCAATAATGCCGTCAAGGTAATAAATTGTAATTAGAACCTGTCAGTATGTTTGCAACATTGTCGCTGTGCTATGCCACAGGTAGAGCGTAGGATTGGACAGTTGGATAAATACCTGAACGGATAGAGTCATCTTGGTAGTACATGATATCAAGGACGTTAAAGGTGTTATGTAATTTGGCTCTTCCCTTATTCTCAGAGATTATTATTACACTTCATGTCTCCTATTAGGTACATGCATGTGTCTACCTATATCAATTGAGCTTTCGTTTGATTTGGTATTAATTAAGCTTAGGAATCATCATTGTCAAATTTATCTATAGGTATATTTAAAACTTTATTGCACATAGCATAGAAATAAGAGGCACAAAAGGCGAGCTTAATGATATGCCTTGAGGCATTCTCTCCCAGCTGACCTTGGGCAAAACAATTGGGAAAATAAAATAAATCGGGAAAAAAAAGTTTTTAATAGGAGACATTTATGAAAATGTGTTATTATTAATTCTAGCTGCAACATTTTGTTTCAAACTCAAGTAGTTGCGGTATGGCCAGCTGTCAAGTGGCAAAAACTGCTGATCAGACGACGTTTGTTTTTAATTTGATTGAAACCAACCATTGCATTGCAAAGAAAATACTTCTTCTCAGTTTACTATCTTATATGAGGCGTTGCGTACACAGGTGAAATTTTGTCACCGTGACAGTATATCTTTCTCTGTTGCACTTTTATAAATAGAAAAAGAGAGACAACGTAGTACTTGTTCTTATCTATGGAGAGACATATTGTCACGATGACAAAAGTCACTCGTGCGCGCACGCCTTAATATTATGTCAAACAAAATTCGCTGATCTGTGGGTCTAGTCAAAATGCCATCCCAAACCAATAGGAAGTTTTCACTAATGTCAGTCGCCGCGTCACCAGTAATTCGATTCGATCGGAAAATGGCAGCCAAAATGCACATTGAACTACCAACGACGCGGCGATATAAAAGTTCATTCAAAATCGAATAAAAGTTAAAAAATGTCTATGACTTTGCGATTGTTTTTACTTTTTTTAGCTTTTTTTATTTTAATTTGTTTCTTCCTTCTTTCTGCTCTCTGTTTACGTCTATGCTTTGCCGTCAAACTAACTGTCAAAACGACATCGCGATACGGATTTGTCAAAACAGATTTAGGGTGGGTTGCACCATCTTAGTTTAACTTTGTCAAACGTCTAAAATCTGTCAAACTCCATACAAAAAACACCGGTTAACGTCATAGTTACGGTCAAAGTTAGGTGGTGCAACTCACCCTATTGGTTTTCAGTCGAATCGAAGCTTATCACCGGGGTTTTAGTAATCGCAATGAAAATGGCGGGTGTTGCGATTCGATTCGATTTTGATTGAGTCTTAAATGCATGTTGGCTAAGCCTTTGTATGGGAAATTTCAAACCAGTCTTTCGATTATCGATAGGTAGGGCTTTGCGATTCGATTTTTTGCCGTTTGACTAAGCCTTTTTTGTTATCTAGACCCGCTGTGGGTCTAGTCAAAACGCACTTTAAAATCGCTAACCCATCGCAAACCAGTCGCAAACAAACAAACAAATCGCAAAAGAGGTCGATAACAAAAAAGGCTTAGTCAAACGGCAAAAAATCAAATCGTAAAGCCCTACCTATCGATAATCGAAAGACTGGATTGAAATTTCCCATACAATGGCTTAGCCAACATGCATTTAAGACTCAATCAAAATCGAATCGAATCGCAACACCCGCCATTTTCATTGCGATTACTTAAACCCCGGTGATAAGCTTCGATTATATCGAAAACCAATAGGGTGAGTTGCACCACCTAACTTTGACCGTAACTATGACGTTAACCGGTGTTTTTTGTATGGAGTTTGACAGATTTTAGACGTTTGTCAAAGTTAAACTAAGATGGTGCAACCCACCCTAAGGCTGTTTTGACAAATCCGTATCGCGATGTCGTTTTGACAGCTAATTTGACAGCGAAGCATAGACGTAAACAGAGAGCAGAAAGAAGGAAGAAAATAATTAAAAAAAAAAAAGCTAAAAAAAGTAAAAACAATCGCAAAGTCATAGACATTTTTTAACTTTTATTCGATTTTGAATGAACTTTTATGTCGCCGCGTCGTTGGTGGTTCAATGTGCATTTTGGCTGCCATTTTCCGATCGAATCGAATTACTGGTGACGCGGCGACTGACATTAGTGAAAACTTCCTATTGGTTTGCGGTGGCATTTTGACTAGACCCACTGCTTATAGTCTTTTTCACCTAAGATGATCCGTATGACACTTCAAGGTTATCCATATTACGCATACTACATATGCAGATATTTATGAAAAAATATTTGTATTTTATTAGCAATATAATAAAAAAATAATTAACTACTTGTCTTGAAATATAATATAGTAAAATCTGAGTCTATTGATTATATTTTAATTAAATACGATGTAAAAATATTTTTTATTTAATGTACGCAATGTGTGAAACGGGATAGATTTAGTGCTGGGGTATTTGTTGTATAACAAAATCGATTATTTCCGCGGTTCATTAGTCGATTGCAGTGAATACTTAGTTATTAAAAACATCACATAAATAAACTATATTATTCGATTGTTGACTTCAATAAACGCATTGAAAATAAATTAATAAATTTTAATTTAAAGAAATAGAACCAGTACTTTTTAGGAATCGTTTTTCTGAACACGAAGTCCGTGGAATTTGAATATAATCAATAAAAAATTGTTACAATAATATTTGTAATAAAAAAACCATGTTTTTTGTTAAATAATACCTATACAAAATATTTCTCTTTAAGTAGGTTTTACTAACTCATAAAAAAATCGATAGATAAATCGCTATGGTTTAGTTATGTGACATCTCTATAACTTTCAAACTCGAAACGTCATACGAATCATCTTAGCTGAAAAAGACTATAGTTGAGTGATACTTCAGATAGGTTCCTAATATAATATTTCTATCATTTTGGCTTTGCAAAACCAATCAAATTACCAGTCCAGCCCAGGAACATCTTCATACAGCCAAAAACCGATTATCGAACACCAAAAACAAATAAGCATAACTCATGGACCGCGATGGTATCAAATATTAAGAGTGGAATCGATTAATCGGAAATAATAAGCGAACGCTCGTATAATTGCTTCGCGTAAAGCATCGGTGTTGATAACTCACTCGGCTTTCGATTATCGGTTGGAATCGATTGGGAAGATTTCACTTGGTGTGGTGTTATTCGTTCAGGTACAGTTGTATGCGAAAACTGAATAAAATATTCTGTGTAGAATGCCTTAAACAATCAATGTTAGATGTTACTAGTTTTTGGAATGAATACGTCATCGTGCAAAGTATTGTATACCCAAATGAAAATAATAATGCACTTTAATGTTGTATCATGTACAGTTGTACCACAGAATACATAATAGTAGCAACAGAAATTGCACTCCTTTGTGTAGGATCAAATGCCGACATTTTAACGGTAATAATAATAATGCAAAATATCCAACGCACATGGTGCATTCGAAATCGCACCTTACTACTACGCTCACAAGAGCGCAAATTTTTTGTGTTCAGAATTGATCTACCTCGCAGCTCAAGCGTCAGGGTTTTATAAGCAAAGTAAAATAAATAATAACTAAATTTTAAGAAGCATTTATTGTATTTACGATTGGTAATCTTTAATCTAGTGGTGTTTGTATAATCGTACCATCTCTAAAGTACCTATTAATAAACTTCAGTGTTGCAATAATTCGAAATTGGACAAATAGTTTCAAAAGGTGTAGTGTCGGAAAATAGACACGGTGAAGTAAGTTAATGTTTATATTAGCTAAAATAATTTTTTTGCTACACTTTTTTGTCATAAGTATTTCAAAATTATTTAAAAAGTGTAGTTTTTTTTAATTATTTAAATTAGTACAGTTAATTATTATTCCTAAATACTACGATTTTACATTAAAGAAGGATAAAAGTGCTGTTGGAACAATAAACCTTGATTGTGACGATGATCGACCGAGCGTGTATAGAAATACGCGTGTGCTCACAGGCGCGTGGCGGTCCTGACTGATTTGCAACTTGAAGTTGTCGCGCGCTTAGGGTTTCTGCTCGAGCTTTCTCGAACTCGAGAAAACTCGAGAAATTTGGGTTCATTCGAGACGAGAAAAAAATTACAGGAGCTCGAGAATTCTCGAGTTTCGATTTTGAAGCTTTAATATTCTTGAAAGCCTATTTTCTTAGACAAAAGTAAGTTTTTAATTATTTAATAGGTCAACGTTGCTTTAAGACTGGCCTAGATTTTCCTTTTTTAACTGATTTGATTTGCACGTAATGAAACTAAGTAATAATAATGTTCACCAACGAGTATGATATTATATTTATTATGTATGTTTAACTCAGACTGATTTAAAGACTGACAAACTTGTTAACTAGACAGCTACCTTACCTAACAGACGTTAGGTTAGGTACTCGTGCCTCCTCGTAAAGTTTATTCACGTCGTTATCTGTAAGAAATTGAAAAAAATATAAAAAACATTTTTTTTTGTTCTTAAAAAAAAAACTATTTATCGTAATTTTGCTATTTGGACTTGTGTTCTTTAGAAAACAAGTGATTCAATTGTAGCTCCAGATTTTTATTGTTATTTATCCTTAAAGTACACGAGACTTAATGACTTGTGATGATTATTAGTAAATATTAATTTTGATAGAAGATTTTATTTTTTGTTTCTTTCCTTACCAAAATAAGTGGTACTTTTCTTATATTGATTGTTGTGCATAAAAGTAGGTAATGTGCATAATATTAGATTAAAAAAACCTGTGTTTTTATCAAATTTCAACCGATTTCAACAGTTTTCATTAAAAGACTCGAGACCCGAGAAAACTCGAGACTTTGGCCTCGAGAATTCTCGAAACTCGAGAAAAAAAATAAGTCGAGAAATCAGAAACCCTACCGCGCTGTAGGTAATTATCTCGGCCGGCATAGGCGAGTGACGGAAGCCTGGTTGTACACTTTAACGGGACTATTCCCACCTCTCGTTCCCACCGCTGCAACTCCTGTGTAGCCAGGATCAACAAGCCCTCCAATAAAAACGCAACCAGTGAAGGTCAAGTTGGTCGCGAGGGAAAGTTAAACTGTCATTGGACCCGCAACGAAATTAATCAGAAGAACATAGGAGGAGTAAGCTAAGGTTCGACTTCCCTGCAGTGCAAAGCGAATGACAAGTGACAAAACAAAGGTAAGTAGGTAAACATTAATTAAGGGGACCTATCATGTTACGTAATTTTGCGTAAGTCCATAAAAACTATTTCATTAGTATTTATTGTTATTTATTTGTAATCGACTCGTGGAGATAATAATTACGAATTTTTAGAATGAAAACATGTGAAGCGAGTTCTTTTGTAATTAAATTTTTCATTCATAAAATTTCAAAAAAGGAACGATCGCGAAAAAGAAGAAATGAAGCAAAAAGATCGAATGTTCTCTGGTCAGCCAGTTAACCCATCGACAGCCGAGACAAAATATGTAAGACGATCTGTCCGCGCTACATGCGCTGCTGATGCTTTAATTAGCCCACAGGCTACGGCACTTAGTCTGGAGCCTCCTCTCTTAGGGCTGGCAAAGGGTTAAGATTAAAATTAGGATCTTCTTCAAAGATATTTCGTGACGTAACATCAGTTAGACTGCTTTCTATCTTTCTTTTTCTTGTTGACTGTTCATTTAAAAACAACAAAAAAATCATGAAATATCATAGAATGCAGTGCATACTGCATATGGCACTTCATTATCATAGTCAAACTCACTTTTATTCTGCAAAAATTAAAAAAAAAATGTATGAAACTAATGTCTCTACTCACAAGAGTAGAGAAGTTTCTGTAGTGTATGTAGGTAGTTTAAGATAACTAGTTGTCAGTTAAAAAGTGTAAGACCCGAAATGTAACGCCAGTCTAAAATAAACCGTGCACACAATAGACGTGTTTCCTTTCTCTCGTATACTTCAGTGGCGAACGAGGATTTTAAATATTAACAATTATTATCGGTGTCGGTGCAAGATTTTGTTCTGTCGGAATGGCGTCAATCGGCAAAATCGGCGAATTTAAAGTCGACGGTGGTAATTGGACTTTGTACGTGGAGCGGTTAGAGATGTATTTAGAGGTCAACAAGGTCGACAAAACCATGTGGCGGCCAACGTTAATTGCGGTCATGGGGGACGAAACCTATGAGCTCCTGAGTAATCTAACCAGCCCAGAAAAACCGGCTCAGAAAACATACGAAGAAATAGTGAAATTATTGCGTGAACATTTACAACCGAAACCATCTGTCATGGCGGAAAGATATCGCTTTAGACAAAGGAGGCAAAAAGATGAAGAATCAGTTGCGCAGTACGTATCAGAACTGAAGAAGTTATCAAGATTTTGCGATTTTTCGGCCAGCCTAGAGGACAATTTACGAGATCAGTTCGTATGTGGATTACGCAGTGACATTATTCGACAACGCCTGTTCGCGGAGGACGATTTAAAATACCAAGGAGCGGTAAAATTGGCATCGGCATTAGAAGCGGCGGAGAGAGACGCAGCCGTGGTGGAATTTGGGAATAAGGCGGCAGGGATGTCAACGGCGGCCGAGGTGCACGCGATGAGGTCATTCTCGCGTGGGCGCGGCGGGAAAGCGGGGTGGCGCGCACCGCCACCGGCAGCGCCGGCGCACGGGGGCCCGTCGGACACGTGGCGCGGAGCGGGGTGGCGCGCGCAACCACCGGGGCCGGCGGCACGCGGAGGCCCGTCGGATGCGGCGTGCGGCGCATGTGGCGGACAAGACCATCGCCACGAAAATTGCCGTTACAAGGAATTCATCTGCAGTAGATGTCGGCGTCGCGGGCATTTGCGGCGGGTGTGCCCGGAGCGGGGTAGCCAGGGCGATTTCAAGCGAGGGATGCATCACGTAACGGAATTCACCGAGGACTCTGCCGGTGAGGACGCCGCGGATGAGCGGCTGACGCAAGCAGAAGAGGAATTATTCCAGCTGAACTTGAACGGATATAAACCGGTGAGCCTGTCTTTACTTATTGATGGACACAATATAGTGATGGAAGTCGATACGGGATCAGCCATATCGTGTATAAGTGAAATTACATACCATAAATATTTCAAGATTAATCCTATAGAACCATGTAAAACCATACTCAAGTTCTACGATGGCAGTAAGATTAAACCGTTAGGTACTATCAAACCGCAAGTTAAATATAATAATGTTTGTAAAAGATTAGAATTATTTGTAATAAAAGGAGGGACGACGTCCCTATTAGGGCGATATTGGCTTAGCGAATTAAATATCTCCATTCCACCGTTTCATAAATATCAGGTTTCGAATAACAATTGTATTAAAGACAGTAATAATAATAGTTTGTCATCGTTACTCGATAGGTATAAGGAGTTATTCTCGGAGGGACTGGGTCGGTTCACCGGGTGCAAGGCGACGCTGCGCGTGCGCTCGGGCGCGGCGCCGGTGTTCTGCCGGCCGCGCGCGCTGCCCTACGCGCTGCGGGCGCGCGTGGACGCCGAGCTGGACCAGATGCTGGCGGCGGGCGTCATCGAGCCCGTGGACCACTCGGACTGGGCCACGCCTTTAGTACCGGTGAGGAAGGCGGATGGTGGACTCCGAATTTGTGCTGATTACAAAATAACATTAAATCCAGTTTTGTTGGTTGATAGGTTCCCCTTACCGCGTATCGAGGACCTCCTGGTTGGTCTCAAAGGGGCGAAAATGTTTTCCAAAATTGACCTCTCCCAAGCCTACAATCAGGTTGAGTTAGATAGCTCGAATGAACTCACTGTAATCAACACACACAGGGGGCTATTCAAATACAATAGGCTAGTTTATGGCTTATCTTCAAGCCCGGGAATTTTTCAGCGCATTATGTATAACCTTCTAGGAGATATTCCGAACGTAGAAATATTTTTAGATGACGTAATAATTGCGACAGGGGGAGGGGACAGGGAACATTTGGCTACTCTGAGTAAAGTACTTCAAAGGTTACATAGTCATGGAATGAGGTTAAAAAGAAGTAAATGCTCATTCATGGTAGATGAGGTTAAATACTTGGGATACTTAATTTCAAAAGAGGGAATAAAAGTAGATCCTGAAAAAGTAGAAGCTATTAAAAAAATCCCTCGTCCCCGAGATGTTTCAGAATTACGATCCTTTTTAGGTTTAGTTAATTTTTATGCGAAGTTCGTTAAAAATCTTAGCTTTATTCTAGCACCTCTGTACACACTACTAAAAAAAAATGTGCCATGGAGATGGAACAAAGAACAAGAAATATCATTTTTACATATTAAGTCAATTTTAAGCAGTGCTGAAGTTTTAACTCATTATGACCCGGAACAGCCTTTATATTTAACATGCGATGCAAGCGCCCGCGGCATAGGCGGCGTGCTGACGCAGCGGTCTGCGAGCACAGCTGATGGCGGGGCGGGGGGCGCGGGCGCGGGGCGGGAGCGGCCCGTTATCTATGTGTCCCGCGCGCTCACGGACGCAGAGAAAAATTATTCGCAAATAGATCGCGAGGCGCTTGCGATTGTGTTTTGTTTAGGAAAGTTGCATCAGTATTTATACGGTAGACGATTTGTTTTACGAACCGATCACAAACCCTTGGTCAGTATATTCGGCCCTAAAAATGGCATACCGCAAATGGCGGCAAGCCGGTTACAGCGTTGGGCGATTAAATTAGCGGCTTATACATACGACATAGAATTTGTTAGCTCTAAAGACAATGGAGCAGATGGCCTGTCTCGGCTCCCCGTTTCATTAAAATTACCCAATTCGAGCGATTGCTTGGAATTACCTGAACAAACTTATTTACATTTTGCGCAAAATGAGATGTTACTAGATTATAATGAGTTGAAAAAACAAACGCAGCGCGATGCTATGTTAGGTCGGGTACTCAGTTACATAAGAGACGGCTGGCCTAGTAATTCCGAGATTAAAAACTTACAACCATATTTTAATCGCAGAAATGAGATTTATGAGGAATTAGGTTGTATAATGTGGGGTCACAGGGTAGTCATACCTGAAAATTGTAGGAGTAAAGTATTATTACAATTACACGAATCCCACATGGGAATAGTAAAAACAAAAGCGACAGCTCGAAGTTACGTCTGGTGGCCGGGGATCGACGAGGCGGTGGAGGCGCTGTGCCGCGCGTGCCCGGCGTGCGCGGCGGAGGCGGACGCGCCGCCGCGCCACGCGCCCAGCCCCTGGCCCTGGCCCGCCGCTCCGTGGTCGCGGTTGCACGTAGACTTTTTGGGACCTATTTTTAATAAAACCTACCTAGTAATTATAGATGCTAAAACCAAATGGCTAGAAGTGTTCCAGGTACCGAGCACTGCGGCTACGAGTACTATTCATAAACTTTCGGAGTTATTCGCGCGATGGGGACTTCCCAAGCAGTTAGTTTCGGACAATGGGCCCCCTTTTACAAGCAAAGAATTTTCAGAATTTTTGCGAGGTTGTGGTATCGCTCATTTTTTTACTGCCCCCTATCACCCGGCTTCGAACGGTGCGGCCGAGAATGCGGTTCGCACGATTAAAAAAGTTATTAAGAAGGCGATAAGACTAAATCTCGACGTTCACTTATTTTTGAATACTTTCTTATTACACTACCGTAACACGGAACACTGCACCACAGGAGAAAGTCCTGCGGCGCTCATGTTAGGTAGACGACTCCGGACCAAATTAGATATCCTAAGACCTAACGTCGAGAACAGAGTCAGTATAGTGCAGGCGCGTCAGGCAGAGAGTAGGGGACAGCCAGGAGATAATCGAGAATTGCACGCGGGGGAGGAAGTATGGTATAGGAACTATCAAGGTACGACGCGATGGTTACCAGGGGAGGTATCGCAGAAAATAGGAGGTACCGACTATAAGGTACTAGATGGGTTAGGGAGAGAGAACCATAGACATATTGATCAGCTCAAACGTAGGTCAAGGAGTTCACTCATTTGTCCTAACTCACCCCTGTCAGATAAACAGGATGAGAACAGGCTATCTATCCCCAGTACCACTATGAATGAAGCCGGTCCAGAGGAGACGCGCCCGCCAAGCCAAGAACCAGCGGGAACCACCAGCACCACCCAACCGCCCAGCAACGAGCGCGAGCCGAGCGCCGGCGGCGCCGCGTCCGCGCCCAGCCCGCCTGCGCCCGAGCCGCCCCAGTCCCGACCGATACGACAGTGTAGGCTCAACCCTCCAAAATATAAATTGTAGTTTTTATTGTTTGTATACTTATCATTATTATTAAGGTAACTTATGCGTACGTACGTACATAGAAATGTAGTTATTTTAGTTCGTAAAAAAATGTTAATTAACGATAAATAAGGGTGAAGGATTGTAGTGTATGTAGGTAGTTTAAGATAACTAGTTGTCAGTTAAAAAGTGTAAGACCCGAAATGTAACGCCAGTCTAAAATAAACCGTGCACACAATAGACGTGTTTCCTTTCTCTCGTATACTTCAGTTTCAACTTACATTTTTATATGAAATCGTTTTACAGTGTAAACTATGGTACTACTACTAAAATAGTGACTGAGTTTCTTGCGCTGTTTCTTCTCAGCACTGGCCCAGAGTTCTGCCCAAAGTTCTTTTTAAAAGCCTACTCGCATAAATAAATGACTTTTATGAGTATTTTTATAAGCAGTCTGACATTATGTAAAGAAACTGCTGTTATGTTTCAGTACTACATTACATTAGGTACTCGTATCTACGTCCTAAGCCTTTTCACTTATCCGCCATATCTTACAATTTCCTTATTTTCGTCTAATTTTCGTTCTATTGACCATAACGGCCATGGCCATGGCCATAACGTAGCCAGCCCTATGGTGCAAGCTTGGTTAGTTACTGTTAAGGGGCCATGAAAATTGTTTTACGCCTTTCCAGTGTCGGCGGACCTCTTCATTAGCCCCGCTAAATTGAAACCTAACCGCGTCTGCAAACAGACAGTCATTTATAACTTAACTTATCGTTACACAGGGCATCGTTTTTGAACGGGTTCAATCACTTTTAGTCCGATCAATGACAGGTTGGAGTTTTTTTTGGCGGGAAAGTGAAACGTCATATTATTGTTTAGGTGTGTGTGCATTGTGACTATAAACTTACGTAGTGTGTTTTATATTTTCAAAGTGTTTAGCCTATTATAAACTTAAAATACTTAATGGTAGATTAGTAACCATCCAAGTAGGTATTCATGAACGTGCATGACGATAGGCAAAAGAACTCCACATGAGGTTTCACTAAAATGCTAAAATATCTTTAAGAAACTCAAGGGAAACCTTGTTCAAAGATGGGTATAATAATTATTGTGTGCTTTTTTAGTGAATTGTGCACTCTCAAATACAGCCTACTTATTACGTCAGGTCTCTAAAAAAAGACTAGTTAAAAGGAGACCACAAAAAGTCGGAACTACATAAGCCTGAAACAACATTCAACTATGAATCTATACTCATTCTTGAAATAAATGTTCAAATTCTAGTAATCACAGAGTTAAATCATCACTTTGAATCAAGCAGTTATAAGATTAAAATGTTACAACAAAAATTTAACTTTCCCACGCAACTCAAGTTTATTTCTTGCATCGAAGGTTGCTGTAGGAATTTATTGAATATCGCGAAAGCTAATAAACTTTCGCGTTCACTAATACTTGACATATTGTGACTCTGACTATTAAATAGCGAAGAAAACAGCTAGATGTTTCTAATAAATAAATAAATAAATATCCTTGGACATTCACACTGCGCTTCTAGTCCCAAACTAAGCAAAGCTTGTACTATGGGTACTAGATAACGGATTTAAATATACTTAAATACTTTTTTTTTGTAAATATATACTTATTATACATAGAAAACACCCAGTCCAATACAAACAAATATGTTCATGCACACAAATGTTTGTACAGTGCGGGAATCGAACCCGCTACCTCCGGGTAATAGTAGTCCGTTTCGAACCACTACACCAAACGGCCGACAATATAGGCCGATAATAGAGATCTAGGTTTATTTAAAGGTACTGACATGATTTTCATAAAGGTACAGACCTGAAAGTACCTTCATAATACAAGCTTGCAGCTTAAATAACGCACGGTATCAAGATGGTAGGATAGAAGAAGTTACAAAGGTGGTCTCCAGTTGCTTTTGGTCTAGTCTACATCTATAATAACTAAACTGATTCTTGTCATAGTAAGACCGCAAAATAGGCTCCGTAACTACTGAGCCAATTAGAAAAATTCTTTCATTATTAGAATCCTACACTATTTCTATTGATTAAAATAATCCTTAATTATTTTTTGCCACACACCCCGTATGCTGATCCCCCTGTATAACGCGCGGTACAACGCGCGCGGATTAGTTATAGGTGGCACTCGGCCATTACGCCGCCGCGCCCACTCACAACTGAATTTAAATTGACTGCTGATCGCCCTTACTATGGACTCTCGATTGGACCGAGTAGAGTTGTTGGACTCGAATCGAAGTGGTCACTAATGACAAGCACGGGCAGTATGTACGTACAGCTAAATTATGATTCGGTCTAATCAACTTGATTGTACTTTAGGTAATATTAATGTTTTCATTAGGAAATCGGGAAATCAAAAGCTCTTTCCATTTTAGACCAAGGTCGGGGGCATATCGTTTTAAGGCTTATAAAGCTTTAGACACTTCAGACCTGGACGTTTCCAACACACGATTGGTGGAAAACTTCTTCAAAGAATATTGGTACGATGAAAGGGAAGAGCACCAGAGGTTCGAAGAAGAGTCAAAGTGCATCATGAGAGCCGGCCACAGTCTCTACATAAAAAAACAATAGAAGCATCTCCAGATGTGACTTACGAGTCCGTAGACTCCGTAGAGACTTCTATATTACAACTGATTCTAGTCTAGACTCTAGACTCTTCACTTCACTCACTCCTTGTGACTTACATAAACCTCTTTTACTCTCTTATCGACTGTTTCCTTAGTAGGGGCAAATCGTACAAGTTTCATTGGGTATTAATCGACTAAGTCGCCGGATGATTTAGGATTTAATTTCGCGTCTGCGATCCCCGATGTTATTGCCTCAATCTTAATCTGTTTGTTTTCGACGCTGCTTAATCAAGATGCTAATTCAAATGTTGTAAGCCTTGCTCATGTTTTATTGGATTTGCTTCTCTCGTATGAGAACTCACCTTTGGACAAACCAAATTATTTTCTCTTGTACAGTGCGTTGAATTTGAAACTAAAAGTTAGGGAGTTAAATCAATTTCCATGTTCTGTAAAATTACCCTTTTCTACTACATAATATGGCCAACCTGTTGTATAGCTATCGATGTAATCTTTAGCCATGTTAACGATGTAAGCCATGATAACGCTTCTTTGACCATGTTGTTCAAAAGTTGAGATCCCTCAATCCGAAGGTCCTGGATTTAATGCTAAGTAAGACTTTGAAGAATCACAAAATATCCAGTTTCCATTTTGGTCAATATTTGGCTTTAATGAACCTCATTATCCCAAAAGAAATATGAAATTGGTAGGCTGGTAGACCTAGGTATACGATAATAACGATATGATACGATAAGAACATAGGAATAAGAATCGATCAATCGATTGCTATCGAATCGTACTACTTGATAATAATTTTCCCCACCAACATAATTATGAGGCTATCCTTAATCAAACCAAACCCATTAAAATGTATTAATAACAAGATGGAGCGCGGCCCCAAATTAAATTCATACTCATTAATCAAATTCTAACTTGGAACTTGTAGAACAATGATACGTTAACCCTTACCTAGATTACAATCGCGACTCAGGTGGCCCCAAGGGCCAGGAATGCCAAAAATGTAAATTAAAGGGTTAACCATATCTGTTATCGAGCTATGTAGACAGCACATCAGTCTATAAATTTTTGTTCCAAAATAGCCTTTATTTTAATGAAATAAGACTCCACCCATGTTTATCTTGACGTGCTCTCGTCTGTACAACTCATATTTGTAATTAACTTAGTTCTAATGAGTTCGGCCAAAAAACCGCCGTTAATTATGACAAATTGTTATTAGAACTTTTTTTTAGGAATTTAGGCGGGTTATTTTGTAAGTAATTATTATTTGGGCGAAGAGCGTGACTCAGAAAGTGTATTGCAGCTCGATGGATAGACCTCCTCAAGAAATAAGCTGGGAGTGCACGAATGAAAAAGTGGGAGAAAAGTACGTCCAGCGGTGGACTGGTTGAAATGATTCTGGCGCAAAGAGGTCAATGAAAGATGTGATAGAGCAGAAATAGTGGCTTTTAACAAGAATTTGGCTCTAGATTATACAAATAGTCACCTTTATTGCGAAAAGTAAAATAATTCGTTGCCTACTGTGTTGAACACTAATGAGAAAACACACGATCACATTTCGCCAACAGCACAAGAATAAACTGAACAACAATAAACTTTTATTACAATATAAATACCGAGTTTTACATAACATTCACATAAAACCGCGCGCCTTATTACGAAACTTTTATTGTTTTAACTCACAAAGTAACATGTAAAGTCGTTTACGGAAAAAAGAAACCCACTTGGTCCATAAACAGATCACGGCTCGGACGGCTGCCAATTCGCCATGCAGCACGACAAATTAAAGGAGACCCTAGAAATACTAGGGTTGACTCGTGAAAAAGGCGTCCCATCATAAAAAAGGGTAGTGGCAAGTCTCTGCTTACGCTGGTCACGTAAGTTATTCAGCCAGCCGTCATTACGAATAAACTGACCAATTACAATAAATTACTGGCCACGTATAGAAAATAAAACTGCCATTTTGGTAAGTAAATAAATAAATGAGTAATTAATGTAGGGACGTGCGCGCGCTGGCCGTCTGCCGGAATACGAATCTGAGCATTAAAAAGTATTAACATCGGTTAAGGAGCGAGTCGGTGGCCGGTTTTTATTTGTCGACGGTACCAATTAGTGCGCGTATGGCAGGAAGTGCTGCCGCCTGGCCTGCTGACGGTACGCGTCGAACTTGATGGACTACGGTTGCCACCCGTTCGGTTTTCAAAAAGGAATGTCCTCTTTTTCACCGATTCGAATTTCGAACGGTCGATTTGGGTTGTCACCGTTTTATCGGTTGGGATCTTTGATTTCTGGGTTGAGCCGTTCTCATGGTGCATCTGAATAAAAAGAAATGTGTTTTATGTTTAATTTAAGAAGGGTTAAAAAGCGTCTACATTATGTAAAAGTAAGGATTTAAGAAATTGCTGAAGCTGGTTACTAAAATTTTCATTTCTAAACTCTCCCTGTTCTGGGTTCTGTAGCAGGCTTTTAGAAAACATTTGGGATGTCTTCTCTCTGAAACACCGTCTCAATTCTGTCAAATTCTTCTTTTTGAAGTTGGTTATGAAGACATATTTCTCGTTTACTTGCTTCTAGGCACATTCTAGGATTTGTCTCTATTTTAGTTTAAAAGCTGGTGGACCTATTGCCAGCCTGAAGACTTATGGTCGTTTTTTCAGCTTAACTAGTTGAAGCTGTTATCAGATGGACGGACGATTGATAGAGATATTGTCTGCAAATTGCGCGTGTCACTGTTAATTGGATGATTCATATTTTTATTGCCATTTGTTTCTTTGGTGATGGTTATGCTTCAAGTGTTAGTAATTAGGTTTGTCTAGTATGTAAAGTTGCGGCATGTAAAATTGATACATATGTTAGCCTGTTTAAAACACCTTTATTCCTAAACGAGTCTTCTTTAAAAGACCAATTTAATCTTTCCAGATTATCAAGGTCAATCAAATCGTGATAGTAGAAAACAATGTTACCGCGCCTCATGCGACCACTTAGGCTGGGTTGCACCATCTTACTTTGGCTTTAACAAACGTCAAAAATCTGTCAAACTCCATACAAAAGCACCGGTTATTGTTATAGTTACCGTTAAAGTAAGATGGTGCAACCCAACCTTAGGATTCCACGTGTTAAGGAAAAGTACGTACTAGGTACTCCATACCCCAATGTAGAGCGTATTTTTTCGTAAAGTGAAATTTATCCAGTATTATTATTTATTTATTTCTTCTTATAATCAGCTCTTTATTTATCTTTATACAATAAAATTATTAACTCTTTACTGTATTTACACATTTAAATAAATAGTTTAGTAAAGGAGCTTATTTCATAAGTGAGTTAAACTAAAAATACAATTTGTATTTATTACTGAATCGAGTTATTTTTAGAGCGTTTCTCGATATGCATCATAAATAGCTGTTAAGTTATTTATTAAAATTGTTTTCTACAACTATAACCAGTTTGAAAATATTGCGGTTTTATACTATGCAGACACCTAGGGGAATGTCGTATAGCATATTGTAAAATATGCAATGTTTATTGCCAATTACTGGTGACAATATTGCTTCCAGATGTTATATTTATGACTATTAAAACTGTTCAACACATAGTTTCAATATTCTTCTGTGTTACGTAGGTACAAAGAAAAAAGACGAGCCTAAAAAGAAAGGATTCCTTCAGAAGGCTTAAAGCGTTTTACCCCCTTCATCTATCTTACGCGGTTTAGATTTTTTCATACAAATGTTTTTTCCCGCTAACTCCCCGTAGGAATTTCGCAATATCCTGTTGTAACTAAGCTTTAAGTTTACTAAGGGACCTGCATGCCAAATTTCAAGCGTCTAACTTAAGCGGTTTAGATTTTTCATAAAAAAGGATTTTCCCGGTAATTCCCGTTCCCGTAGGAATTTAGGGAATTCCTTTCTTAGTGCACCTCTATGGTACCTAAGCTACGTCCCTTCCAAATTTCAAGTGCCTACGTTTAGCCGTTTAGGCTGTGCGTTGATATGTCAGTGAGTCAGTCATACAAAAGGATTTTCCCGCTAATTCCAGTTCCCGTGGGAATTTTGCAATATCCTGTTGTAACTAAGCTTTAAGTTTACTAAGGTACCTGCATGCCAAATTTCAAGCGTCTAACTTACGCGGTTTAGATTTTTTCATACAAATGTTTTTTCCCGCTAACTCCCGTTCCCGTCGGAATTTCGCAATATCCTGTTGTAACTAAGCTTTAAGTTTACTAAGGTGTCTACATGCCAAATTTCAAGCGTCTAACTTAAGCGGTTTAGATTTTTCATACAAAAGGATTTTCCCGCTAATTCCCATTCCCGTGGGAATTCCTAAGTATCCTATAACCTGCCCAGGAGTATGAAGAATAATTGTACCAAGTTTCGTTAAAATCCATCAAGCAGTTTTTGTTTCTATAAGGAACATACAGACAGACAGACAGACAGACAGACAGACAGACAGACAGACAGACAAAAATTTTACTGATTGCATTTTTGGCATCAGTATCGATCACTAATCACCCCCTGATAGTTATTTTGAAAATATATTTAATGTACAGAATTGACCTCTCTACAGATTTATTATAAGTATAGATGAATGTATTGACACCACCAATCAATTGACGTACTTTTTAAAACTGTCAAAACGAGACTCCCATAGATTTTGTATGGCAATAGTGACGTCACTATTTTGTCAAGTCAATTAAACTACTTTTTTCAATTACAATGCAAACAAAATTTTTAATTTACAGGTAAGTAATTTAAAATTAATTAACTTTATAAGACTGGAATGAAAACGTGTCTTTTAAAAAAAGTTGTGATATCGAATTATTGGGGAATGGTGTCAAGTAATCTATTATTTTGCAAATTATGAAAAAAAAAATGGGTTTAAAAAATTAAAACCACAAATTGTACTAATAAAGAATTTATAATTTAATCAATAATTTACAAATGCTTCTTCAAGTTGCCCTTAGAATTAACTATGTATTTAATATTCGTTCCTACGCGTACAAAATATTCCGAACGTTGTTGTTTACTTTGACAAAATCGAGCTTTTGATGACGTCACAAAATATACAGAGACAGGGGGGAAAGTATGGAAATTAACTTACCTCAATTTAAGTACCTACCTAATTTTATACAATAGCATTTTGCATTTAAAAAATCTAGTAGTACATAAAAGATCGTTCATACTTTTATCTAACATACGTACATAATAATTTATTAAAGTAATTATTTACAAGTTGATTTTATACATCAAGAATAAAGATGATGTCGAAGTTATTGCCAATCAATACAAGTTTCTTATAGGCTAACTTTTCTGCATACACTGACTGTAGCCTATTATTATCTGCAATTATCGTGAAAAGTTTAAATAAAAATGTTTATGTACTTAAGTAGGTGAAACTGTTTGTACTTTAAAGACTTTTCTCAAAAAAAATCCTAAGAGGGCCAACAGAGCTGGCATTCACTTGAATTGATTAAAAAAAAATAATTCATAAGTTTTTGGAGGGAACACTGACAGTGACACTTGCCTGCCAGTGACAAGGCAAAGAAATAAAAAAGAACCAACGTAAAATGAAATTCTGAACCCACCTCTTTTAATGAACAGTTACCAATTAATTTATTCATCGCAAACAAGAACATTGTTGCCAGAGGCCATTTCCAAGAAGTTTACATTCGAAGGGCCGTTGAAAAGCACAAATAGATAAAAAACTGCCTGTTTAAAGCCCATTTAAGGCAGCTACTAGCAAATAGGTTGATATTATTGGATACTTTACATTAAGAAACTGACTTCGAAAATGAATTAAAACTCGTAAAACTAAATGGAAGTAGCAATTACAAGTCATTGAATTGAAACTGACTAATTAAATGGTAAATGAACGGTTTGTTGTAGCTCTAATGTGGTGGTAAAAAGTTACAAGGGTTTAGACTTGCCAATTGAATTAAGTTGAGTGCTGACTTTGATCCAAGGTTCGGAACCGGTTTGAAAAATACCGTTATTATATGTTCTATAACGTTATTTACATACATTTCGTTCTGAGCGAAAACTAAATTCATTTGATCTTTGTATTTAAAGGCGCTTATAATTCTATTTTAGTTATTACAGTTGAGTCACCTCTCCTAATTTCTGACAAAGACATAATAGTTATTAGAGAAAAACTAAAAACAGAACAGAGGAATTAATCCTTTTAGGTTTGACAACCCTTTTCAAATCGGTTGCAGTAGATTTTTAGTAAACTAATATTAGATAATTTTCTTATTTCTTCATTATTATGTAGAAAATAAATAACAGATTTTTTGATGAGATGACTTCATAGGCTTTGAAGGGTACGTTAAGCCTTTTGACAAAGTTAACGGCTCATGGGTTTTATAACCCATAAATAAATAGAATAGAAAAGAAACTGGCTGTAAAAAAGCTAAGTATGACAGATCACATAACAAGCAAGTATTTTTTTGAGATCTGAACTCAAGTCTTGAAAAATAGGAACAAAAACACGTAGCATAGGAATAACTTAAACAATTGTAGCTTGGATAAAAAAATAGTAATTTAAATAAATAAATCTATAGGATGATTCTATACCAACTTATACGCAACAACATTATTTTACTTAAAATCTAGTTAAGTAGCAGTTAAGTTGAAAATTGCACTTATTGTTTAATATAATTTTGTAAAATACATGACTACATAACTGAAGTATACGGAGCTTATCATGATACTTTTATACACTGTCCTTAATTTTTTAAACATCCTTAAAAAGAACGAACACTTTATTTTTAATGTCTTCACTATCACATGTTCAACCAGTTTTGACAGTTCGAAATTCGAAATTTCAAAATTTCTCCCGCACTAAGATGGCTGGTCGTCGTTTTCGCGCGTTCCCGCGTTTTCTAGTCGTCAATGTGGTTGGAGGGAGTTTAGTATGTTCATGTTTATGGCGTGCTGGTGGGTCGGGGGGCCTCCTAGGAAGCTGAGCTGGGGCCTGGTGGCCGCGGCCATGGCTGCGAAGAGGGGAGGCGCCCCTCCCCCGCCGAAGAGCGCAAAGGACGGAGGGAGAAGGGGTCGGGCTGACAGCCGAAGTTTCTCGATTTCAGCCTCTTGTAACCGTTTCGCTTTCGCTCGTCGGTTCTGGAACCAGATTTTGACCTGGAATAGAGAAATTTAAAGTTAACAAAGTAGAAAAAGATATTACGACCAATTTTGTGTGGACCTCCTACAATGTCTGTATTAGGATTTTATTGGGGGAATATCTCCACAGGAAATCCTTACTACATTGGAGTTATACATGTTGTTTGATGCATCATAATAATCAAATTTCTCACAGCACCAGATATGCCCCGAAGCGGTGCTACTATATTTTTACCTCAAAATAAAGCAAGGTTTAGATTAGCAATTTGCAGAACTAAGTTGACTTCTGCAAGCTGTTTACCACTTATAGCTGTGGCAAGCTAACTTCTGCAAGATTTACACAGCGGTGGCAGCTTGCGGAAGTCAACTTAGTTCTGCAAATTGCTAATCTAAACCTTGCTTTATTTTGAGGTAAAAATATAGTACCACCACTTCGGGCCATATCTGGTGATGTGAGACATTTGATTATGATGCATCAACCAACACGTATAACTCCGTTGTTTTTTCCATTGTATCATGTACGAGTACCTTTGCTTTTGCTATACCAAATAAATTATGTATTGTAATATCATTATTATAACTTGTGCAAGTTTTATTAAGTAAATGTTCCCACCTGCGTCTCAGTGAGCCTAAGCGACGAGGAGAACTCGGCTCTCTCAGCGATGCTCAGGTATTGCTTATCCCTGAACTTCTTCTCCAAAGCCAGGAGCTGCTGCGTGGTGAACGGCGTGCGGGGCTTCCTGTTGGGCTTGTGCTTGCGGAGCTGGCACCGGACCACGGGGGGGCCGCTGGGAGGGCCCGCTGGGGGGGAAATTGGGGTTAGAAATGTTGAAAAGAGGTATTATCTTACTAATATTATAAATGCGAAAGTTTGGATGTCTGGATGTTTGTTACTCTTTCACGCAAAAACTACTGAACGGATTTTGATGAAACTTTACAGTATTATTGTTTATAACCCAGATTAACATATAGGCTATACTTTATGACGATCTGTGACAAACTAAATTTCACGCGGGTGAAGCCGCGGGCAAAAGCTAGTTACACATAAATTAACAATTTAACACAGGTCATTTCTCTAAAAAAAGAACGTAAGTATTTTTTTCTGAAACAACAACAGAAGTACGAGTAGATATTAAGGCTGAGTTGTGCCATTATTATTCTGTTGAATGGATTCAACGGACCATTGAACCCATTCATTTGAAGCACACTAGTTTTGCCAATGTCGAGTGTTTAAAGAGACCGTCTTTTTTTATCCACAACGAGGAAGCTCTTTGCCTGTCTTACTTTAATTTTAACAAATGTCAAAATCTGTCAATCTATAGAGTTTGACAGATTAATTATAACATTAACCGGTGTTTTTTGTCTATACAGTAAAATTAAATTGGTGAAACTCATCCTAAAGTGTTTTAAATGTAAAAGTTTTCTACTCATATTGTGATCTCTAACTGAAATATTGTAGTCATCATGACTATGACAATTTGTTACATGGTCATCCTACTTTCTCTCTGATATCGAGATTCACAAAAATAAAAGATTTAAGTCATTTCAAACGTTACAAAACTGGACAGTTTTGAATTTTATTTTACTACAGTACACTCGTAACACCTGATTCGCGCCACAAGACCGCTCGGAACCGTTTCTCGGAAGAGACGTGTCCGCCATTTTCCACTCGGTTGCGGAAATTGGCGCGAAAATTGACGTTGGGCGGCCAGTATTAATTTGCGTACTGTCAGTTAGGGTGACGTATAGTTGGCAAGTTAAAATATGTTTTTGTTTGTGGCCAGTGTTTTATATTAATGAGAATCGTGAATTAAAAATGATTCTGTTTTTACTTTTTCTGATTTTAAGCGTTGCTTAAAATCATGAGTTTGGAGATAGTAGAAGCAATATTTGTTGATAGTGATTACTTCGTAAATCAAAATTTTAGCTGTCCCAGTAACAAAAAACACAACAATTTTTTTCTTTTAAATTCGCGCATCATGACCCCCTCTGAAATCCATTTTTTTAAACTTGATTTTTTTATAACTCTAGTTTAATGCAAACACAAGTAAAGGGATTACTTTAGAGTTCAGTATCTCCCTTTGCTACGGTTCCGTAGTTGGTAATTGCGTTTCTATTCCCGTTGCGTGAAATCCGTAGTAAAACGAGATGAAATGGGTCGTTCCCTTAAGATATTTTAAGCTAGTTACAACTATGTAACGCTTCATTATTTTAACTTAGTTGAAGTTAATTAGTTTTACTTTTAATAGTTCTATTTATGACTCAGCCCTGGTCAAATGTGTCACGTCAAATATCTAGCTCTAAAATAAGGAAACTTGATAATACAGACATGTCTACTAAGAGTTGATTCGACCAAACAAGAATATTAAACTCAGAATAAATCGCCAGTTTTGGTATATTTCCCATACTGAAACTGTCAATGTGCCAGTTATACCAGGAGTTATTCTCGGATAAAAGTTTGGTCGAATCGGGCCTTAAATACTTTAATTCGAAATCCACTTCTAACAACTAGACCCCAGACATTTTTATTAAACAGACTCAAATAAATTAAATAACAATAGTCTTCATTTGTTTTTCAGTCATCATTCATTTCTTTGTTTTTCAGTCATGATCATTTCAGCCACAGGACGTCCACTACTGAACATAGCCCTAATGATTTCCATATTGACCGGTTGGTAGCGGTCTGTTTTTAAGTCAATTGACATCAACTTATATCAACCTATACATATTTGATATCTGAACTAATAGACCTTTTTAATAAGTTTATTAGTTCATTATGAACCACCGCGCCGGCCATTATAGGCTATTTAGCGGGCGGAAGTGGCACAATGGCGCCCCCTGTCGATCGCGGCGTCATTATACAGCCGATCGCGTACCATTCAAACGGTAGGTAAATTGATTCAGCATACAACAAGGAACAGTAGGGCTTGAAGGATTTGCCTGGATGCGTTCTACGGTCACCGGCACCGGTTAGATCAACGTGAACGCAGTATTTTTTTAATGCATAACAAGGCAGGTATTTGATTTGACCGCAATCGCACCTGGTGTTAAGTTCATCATCTATGAACAACATTGTCAGTCAGGGAAATGGTCAGCGATCTCCGAAAGTCATTTTGTCAGCGGTCTTCGCTCGTGCCCGCACGGTTCAGATGGGAGTGAGTTTACACCAAACGCCATCACTAGCGATTTTAGTTTTTGAAAGTTTCCGCTGGGGGCGCTGTACAATCCGTCATACATTTAATTTCACTTTTTTACGCAGTCGACTTCGAATGCGTTTGACGTAAACTCACACTACGCCCCTAGATCGCATCAGAGGGCCTCAGCCCACAGTACAAAATATGTGAGACCGAAATTGTTCATTACATGATGCGGGCTGCGTTCACTTTGAACGGTGACCGCAGAACGAATCCAGTGTGGCGAATCCTTACATCATCGTGTCAAACCAAAGTTTTTGAAAGCGTTTGATGAAAAAAAGCGCTTAATAAGCAAAATAGCGATCGTTACGACAGTTTTCGGCGAAGACACGTTTGCTGACATTTATTTGTTATCTTCAATTATGACGTGTTTCATTATTTTTTAGTAGTGACAGCGCTTACCGCTTAGCGATCGCCATTTTGCTTATAAGCGCTTCCAAACACTTTTTCCGCCAAACATCTCCATTGCCATCAAAAAAGGAACCTACTACGTATATTTTCCTTGCTCTGATATTAAACGGCTAACGACCGATCGAATTAATATTAATCGAGACATAAAGTTGCACATAATTGTGGCCATTGAAACTGCTGATTTGTTTGCATATTCCGTTTAATTTAACTGTTCAATGACAATGGATAATCAAATGATTGCTTGACCGCAGAGTCAATAGGAAGTAATGTATTATGAAGATTGTTAAAGCTGTTATTATTATCCGTCAAAATTACCTATGTTTTTTTAAATAATTACAGTAAGAAGCGATGTGACGTCACTCTTTTGATATCTATTGGTGGTTTCGAAGAAGGTATTCAATGAAAAAATATGAAGATCAAAATTTGAATGATCAAAATCGATGAATGTTGAATGGGCTTGGGGCCAGATGACAAAGTAGAATAAAAAACAAAAATCGGAGAAGAAAAATAGTAAATAGGTAAAACCTACTTAGGTTTAGGAACGGTGAAGAAGATGTCAGACTGGCCGACTCGTGATCCGAGGTTCGATTGTGGTGAACCCATTCGTAACGCAAGCATAATGTTTTTATTTAGCTTACCCGGGCTTATTTTATTATTAACGGGCTTATTAGACTTGTTAATATTCTTTTTAAAATGAAAAAAAGGTCTTGTACCTCTCGAACAATAAATCCGTATTTATTACATAGGCATAATATTAAATAATATGGTCCCCTGATTCCAAACGGGTCATATAAACATCGAGCGCAGTTCTAGAGCTGATTTGCTTAGTATCCATTGTTCCAGGCAATAAAAGCAATCGGCATACTAATATTTCAATTTCCTGTCGACATGAATATTGTATAGTTACTTGATAAAGACTGACCCCCATTAACATACAAAAAGTTAGAATGTGCAGGATGTTGACGCGCATTTCCCTAATTATTTGACCCTTTCCAATCAGGACAATACTATTAAGTGAATTGAAGCTGAATTAATGAATGAAATGTCGATACTTAAAATAAATAAGAAAAAGCTATTCAGTATTGATAGCAGAGAAAGCATTCTAGTTAACTTAAGCCTGCTCACTGTTTTAGGGCTCTTTCCCAAGGAGACATCTCGTTTTTTGCAGAAACTGTTTTTTGCAGGATTCCGTTTAATCGTAGTAGTAAGTAAGTATGTATGTATGTATAGTATCTACGTTATTTTAATATTAATATGCATACAAATATCCCGTTTGCAGTGTTCCGCAAAAGCCTACACTGTCCTGCAAAAACCGATACATTTGAATTTGGAATTCGAATTTCCATTAACACATTACTGTGCTTATGTGGTCACACGACGACAGCCCAGTAATGCAGGACCCCACAAAACTGGATGCCATGGAAAAGGGCCCAAATGATTATCCTATTTCCCACACATCAGAGAACAGCGAAAAAGGCGTGTATGTAATTATCCCCCAGCAGATATCCGTTGTCACTATCACCCAGCCTTATCAGCGTCGCTATTTGCATTACAAATTGCATTAACATAAACGTTAAATTCAATTAATTCGTTAGCAGCAAGATCTGCGCATTCCTTATCCGATCCATAGACAATCAAAAAAGGAAAACCGCGCCACACCAATGTCTGCCTTTAAGCGCTTCAGTGATAAAATACAACAATTTCAATGGCCACCTGCCGACGTATCAATGCGCTCCCGAACGCTAATGAAGATATAATATCCATCTCGTATTTATTTTCCCGCGCGGCGGCCATTTTGTGATGACAGACCATAGAGCATTTTGCGTAATGGCGCCCAATTAAGCGCGGCAGGATTACTTAATAGGATTTAGTTGTCAATGTCAGGTTAATTGGGACGTTGTAATCTGTGTTATTGATGTAAATTACGGATGTTTCGGCTTGTTCTTCGTAGTTGCGGTATGTATGCGGTTAGTGGCGCTGCATTGGCTTTAAGACATGCTTGTCACTACAATAGGAACATTTGCTTAGCGTTTAGAAGGGATTATTAAGTTACCTACCTAGAATTCACGTTTACATGGTAGTGTTTGGTGGTGTCTAGTTTTTGACAACTTGGTAGGTATTAGATTAGGAAAAGATTTGAAGTGTCCTGAAAATATATTTTTTTTCATTCAAGATAAGTTAGAAAAACAGCTGCTCAGAAAAAGTTTTAGGATTTCCTCCCGGAAAGTTAACGACTTTCTTGAATTTTATTAGCAATTTTCAGTTACTTATGCCTGTTTTCACCATCAATCCCTAATTTTTAAGTGACCCCTTTGGATACAAAATTCCTGTTATGTGTTACCGTAGGGTTCACTTAAACTAACCTAACTAAAACTAACTTAACCTAACCTAACCTAAGATTCATTAGATAACTAGTGTTTGTGTTCACTTAGGGTCAGATAATTAATTGAAACCTAGTCAGACCCAGGACATTATATGCAGTCTTTATCCAGCATTCGGTTGTATCATTTCTCTTCTCACCTTCACTCCCATCCTTACATAATAAAAGTACGTAGAACAAACCAATTTAGGTGGACTATCGCAATAGATCTCTGTTTGCAAGTCTTCGGTCATTAATATCCAATTACTGTCCATAATTCTCAAACATTCGTGTCACCGACCAATTACGAGTGTGCTCGGATTACCGAGTGAGCGATTATCGAGAAAATGCGATCTCCAGCCATTTTCCGGCACATCACTATCCGTATGCTGTACACAATGTAGGAGGTTTCAGTAACGCCTCCGCGGTATTGTAGAGTTAGTTGAAGCACAAAATAGGAGTTGAAGTCTGTGTTCGATTCCCAGGTTGACAACCGAATATTTTCATAGTTTTCAGTGGTAGTGTCAAATGTGTGTGTGTCCAATCCACCACGTTTAGTGCCTTTTGATGAACATTTTGAAAAAAATGTGCACCGTCCTACGTTCGTTCGTTCAGCCAAATGAAACACTGTTGGACAAAGGCCTCCCCAAGGATTTCCATAACGACCGGTCCTGCGCTGTCCGCATCCAGTACCGTCTTTATACCTCTTACATACAAGCTAGTAAAGCTTCGTTCTCTCTACCTTTTAAAATAGTGCATTTGTTCCTAGTATGGCTGTTGACATTGCAAATATCGTGCTTCACAGCTTGCAGGTTAAGCCGTGTCAGTTGAAGTGAGCCACGCTTAGACGACATTATTTTGATATTAGGGTTGTGACATCAGTTGTTACAATTCACACGATAGACGAAGAAGGATTTGAAAACCAATTCTTCGGTCCACACTCTATGGTGCATTACATTACCAATCTCACTGTATTCACTTCCACAGTGACCCAGACGCTCGACTGCTCCTCAGTTTTTATATCGATTCTTAGAAAATCGATTAGCTAGCGACGAGCGAAATAAATTTCATCTTAAGACTTGCGCAGAATGTTAATTGCCATGGAAGTGGTGGATGGTTGCAGTGAAATATGCGATAACAGCCTATTAATTATGTAAAAGAAAAGTCTACTTTCTGTTTTGTTTGAGTTCTAAAATTGAAGACGATTCTTTACTTAGGTTTAGCGCGTTTAGCACTTCAAGCTTTACATCGTGACGTCTTATTTACTTGTAATAGGAGCCAGTTTACAACAAAAATGTAATCTGCTTGATGTGCTATCGTCTGTACTAAAAAAAGTTTGAAAGAAGAAAAAAATATTCGCAAAGTGCGAGTTTCTCAGTCTCTCATTAAGTAATTAGTACTTAGTTTAAAGTTGGCATTTTTTAATTCGAAACCTCTTGATTTTTTACATAAAAATAAACTGTTCTTTTTGTGCTCTTGCCCTTCAATTCCCTTGAAATTGACTGTAACTGGATGTCACCCCTATGAATTATGAATAGTAAACTGCAAAACCGGATTATACAAGAAAAAGCTTGAAATAATAAGCGTTAAAGTGCGGCCATTTTGTTTTTATTTCAATATGGCACCAATTACGGGGCGTTTTAATTAAATATTGATGTTATTTTTCTTAATCAGCATTAAATAACTACATTCTGATGACAAGGGAACAATGAATGATCAACGAACGTTTAATTGTTAATTGAATGTTAAGGAATTTAGTGCTGTGTCGAGTCGATGTAATTGGTATCGAGGCAGATCCAGTACGGTTAATAAATGTGAAGTATTTTTATCAATAAATAATTCATATTGTAATATCACTGTGTCATGTGTGCTGCCTATATTTGGTGCTGCGCCCGTGACTTCTTTGCTGATCTTATTTAATCACTTATTTATACAGTTATGTAAAATCTTATTATTTATATCATCGTTTGTCATTAGTTATGTTCTATTAACATTTTTGTTTTATTTTTTAAACAAATTTAAAAAAACTATTTAAGTGCGCTAACAACAATATTGATATCAACCGTGTAACGTCCTACATTAGCCGTTTAACGTCTTGCGATCTAGGTACTTACCTTGATTCTTAGGCAAAACTTTATATATGGCCCATCTAAAAATCCAATCAAAAGCAAGAGAAAATCCGTCTCTAACCTAACCTAAATAAATACTTTTATTGCACACATAATATTTTGGTCTTCAAAAATTTTAATTTTATCAATCAATCGCTCGATGTATGCACATCACTAAATTAGACAAACGAAGCGTCCATCGCTAATTACCGAGGAATATAACCATAAAATACACAACCGTAAAAGCCTACCAAATGAAATTGTTCATTCGGAAAATATTAATTGTAATTTATTGCAGTGTTATTGTTTCATAATCACTGGTTGCGGTCGCCATTTTACGAGTGTTCTGAGATAATGAAGACGTAAAAAGTGTTCTCCGAAACGTCTGAGATGGGATGGGTGACCGCGGATTGAGGATTTTATTGCACTATTAGAAAGCGTGTTCAATTTTAATCCTTTGTTAGTATTGTAAACAGTTCTTGACTGTATTTTTTTTATTTAAATTTTTATTTCAGGGGAGCAAGACGTAGAGATAAAATTACACTATGAATGTATGTTTGTTTAAAGTTGATAATGTAAAAGTTATACAATGAGTCCTACACCACTCTATCCAATTGGCGGTTTTAGGGTGAAATCATCAATGTGTACTTATAAGTTACGCGTGTTGGGGTTCAGAAGTCAGATTCACTTACTTAACTCATCTAGGATCGAAGTACCTACCTACCTAAATGAAGAAAGTGAATTCCAATACGATTCAAACTAAAGCTCACCCCATTCAGCCCTGACTTTTGGCTGAACTTTCACATCCTTCATTGTTGATTCATGCGCAAATAACGTTGGACATGAATGGTGGTGTCGCCCTATTTACCTACGAAAAAATTTTACGCGGGTCAATTATCAAAATGGCGTCGCGCAACCCTACAAATTGCACGCGAACCGACCGACCTATGCCGCGTAAGACGGTCGCCCTCAGGTCAGCGTCCAAAGGCCTACAATTTCACAATTTGTCCGCGCGCGCTTTTTGCAAGCCCCAGTAATTGGCGCGCTCACCTGCACTCACAGTCGCCAACATGCCGGCCCAAATATGGCCGCTGTCCGTCGACCATTCCGCTTTTTAGGACTATCTGACAAATCGCCCATTTGCGACGACACTGTGACATCTCGACATATACGATTTTTTGTTTTACCGAAATTCTGAACCGCGATCTTGCGTTCTTTTATCTCCAAAAACAGGGTATTTGTTACTCCAAAAACAACAATACTATGAGAGAAAGAGACAAAATATTACGTTATAGCGCTGGCTCGTTCGGCGATCTAGTTGGCTTCGACACTGTGACAGTTCAGTTGCCACCTGCGCTTTGAGATGTGAGGTGTTCTTCGTTTTTAAGAAAAACGTGACATATCGAGGATACCGCGGTATTGATGACAAAGGTAAGTTTTTAAAATATTTTTATTTTATTCGACAATGTGGCACGTCATACTTATCACAGTGTTCTTCTAAAACAAAAAGCAAAGTAAAAGATAAATTATTTATATGTCACGTTATTCTTGTAAGAAAGTCGAAGTATCATCGGGACATCTTAACTAGTAACGTTGTAGATGATGAAAATTTTTCCTATATTGGAAATATGTTGTAGGTCATTTGTTGATGTTCTGTTATTGCAGAATACATGTTATTGAAATTGAATGGTATATCTACTTGTCACGTTGTACACGCTAAACAGTAATACTAAACTCCAGATATCATTACAGATGGGGACTAGCAATGCAAAAAAGCAAAGGTTAACATTTGTGGCGATGCACTGCCTGAAGGAATTCCACAACCTAATCCGACAACATGACTAACAGCGCTATGCGAGCGCTGTGAAAGGGTCTCTTTGAGCTACAATAACGTCGGAACTAATATGAGTAGATATAGACTGATAAACATACATTCGTTTTGAAGAATAGTTCAAATACTAGAAATACAGTGCAAATAAAACATACTTATACGACTGTCTGTTTTTACAGACACAACAAGCAAAATATTTTATATTATCATACAATAGCCTTAGATTAGCTTAATCTAAGACGATAGCTAACAAAATTATCTATTAGTAGAAGTATGCTAAAATAGCAATGCGTTGGATGACCCCAGATATTTATTTATTTTCGTTCGTTTTCAGCCAAATGACGTCCACTGCTGGACAAAGGCCTCCCCCAAGGTTTTCCACAATGAACGGTCCTGCGCTGCCCGCATCCAGGCTCTTCCCGCGACCTTCACCAGATCGTCGGTCCACCTAGTAGGAGGCCTCCCCACGCTACGTCTTTTTTTAATTTTAATTTATTTATTTATTATTATGTAATTATTCAATGTTACTTAGCTGTATTGGCTATGTTTTGCTTTCTGCAAAAAAAGGTATTTTAATGTTTTAATATAATTACAGATCATCAGCAATTGATGGAATTTTATCGCATCTTGCCCAAATTTACTTTGGCGGGCGCAACATTGTTTTGTATAATAATATTGCAATAGGTATAACTATTGCAGAAAAACTACGCCAATAAAATGGCTACATTATTTATAAAATAATAGTGGTTGTTATTTTTCACTATTAATACATTATTTAAATATCTTTTATAAATTTAATTTTAAATAAGTATAAAAAATTAAAAGACCCTAAAAGGTACCAAAATGTCGCTTTTTTGCCATTTTATGCGCCGGAGACGGCGATTTTTGCGTTGATAGTTTTAGGATTAAATTGTCATAACTAGTCTGTTAAAAAACATCTATTTACTAACCTAGTATGTACCTACAATTTTTTTTCTGCATACATACACACTTAGTACAGTTTCTCTTACTGTGTTTTTTTGTAGTAGTTTACGAGGTTTTACTTTTGAGAGTTTTACGTTTATTTTGTTATGTATTAGTTTTTAGAATAAGAAAACTTAATGTGAACTTAAATATTGTATGTATACAACTGTCTGTCTACTTAGAAATATTTTTATAAGTGAAATTTAACATGGCAAAGCGAAATATTCGCCTGTTCCAATAATTACCTCATTTTTACTGATTGTAATGTTAGTAAAATAAAAAAAATTTTTTCAAGATCAACGTTTTATCTAAATAATGACTTATATAAATATATTTTTTTATATCATCTACAACGTGACAACTGAACTTACCATCTTCAAAATATTATTTTTTACTAGAACAACGTGATAAGTTGTCTCTTTTTTTTTCAATCGCTATAATTTCATAAATTTAGACGCAAAGTTATGTCTTACTATGAATATTTAAATTCATTAATAGTTAATCTTTAAACGTTTCATACACAATTAGGTAATCCTAACCTTATTTTAAGAGTTATGGTCATTCAAAAGTTAAAAAGTCGATTTCTGTAAAACCACTGTTTTTGATATATCACAGTGTCGTCGCAAATGGACGAAATGTGTAATTATTTATTTAATACCGGCCGCGAGACGACCGATTTGGGCACAATTCGCATACCGTTTTTAATGTTTTTCGGTTGGCAGCGCCGACGGTGGCGCAAAGGTGGTATAATAAATACTTTAATAAGATAATAACAACGTTTTCGGACAAAGGTGCGGTGTATACGAGGTTATTAAGATTCATAGTTATTTTATTCGTTTCTAAATTAAAATTGACAGCTCACCTCCTTACAGTTCCGAAAAGGGAGATAACGAACTAAGTTTTTACAAGACGAAGAATATTTCTTGCAAAGAACTTCGACACCATTCGTTGGCCAAATATTGGGTATTCAAGTCCTGTAAAGTTTCCACTTACGTGAACACGACTCTACCATATCGGTATAAAATGAGGGTGCAAGTTTTTCACCTTATCACCCAACAATAATGAATTTATTCAGGAAAATATGTATAATTGAAATCCAAAGTTTGTAACAACATTCATTCATACTGATGAAGAACGTCTCGTTTTTTTTTAATCTTTAAAAAAGAAACAATTTTTCTTTCAAAAGACCGAACCAATTTCAAAAAACCGAATTCGAGCCTCTTTATTTTTCTTGTTGGTATTATGTATTCGGAATTCCGTAAGAAACCGGGGCTTTGTCTAGGAAAGACTGATTCGCAAAATGGCTACATTTGGTTTGTAGTGGAATCATAAATACTTAGGTACTTAGATGCATGGATAATGAATTTGTACGTTCCTAAAAAGGATCTATCTTATTTTCAGACTTATCCAACACTGGCACAACTTTGCATAATTTGAATAAACAAAACAAAACAAAAATGTATAATTCCGCTGAATTGCATAGCTTGATTTCGTGCGGAAAATGGCCAGTCATTTTCCCATGCAAGCCAGGCCAGTTCACACGGATTGCTTGCATATTTAACTGAATACTTAGACTAATAACCGTTGATCTAGATTCCGTAGTTCTGGATCGGTTACCGAGGTATCCGTAATTGACATGGATACTCAATATTTTTTATAAAATGTCGAGGAAAAAATGTAGAGCGAAAAGTTGAAATGGCGAAACGAAGCCTAATCAAGTTAGTTAAAGGGTTAGATAGATCATAATCTGACGGCTGTAGTTACATAAAACTCCTTTTTTGGTTGGTTTAAGTTTCTCAGGTTCGATCTCTGATGGGGCACAGGAATGAAAAATCAATTTTCCCCATTGCTTAGGCTGAGTTGCATCTTTCATCACCTTAACTTTAACCGTAACTATAACTTATACCGGTGTTTTTGTATAGAGATTGAGAGACGTTTGTTATAGTTAAAGTTAAATGGTCCAATCCAGAGTTAAACTTGTTAGAAAATACATACGGTAAGACGAATTTTTTCCAATTAAAATTTTCATTATCTATTACACAATAGGAAATAAAACTAACCTTTATTGAATTTAAATAGCACAGTTCTTTAAACTACTAATTAGTTATTAAATATTCAAGTGATTTGCTTTACAAATAGCCTTTTGAGTGGCAACAAATTTTGTCGAATAGACTCAATAAAAATATATCGTTTACAGTTCAACATTGAAGTTAAGTATAAGATAAATTGGTGCAGTAGTGTCGCAACATGTAAAAGCACCCTTTAGTTAGAAGCCCAATTGGAACGTATTTGGCACAAGAGAGTCCACTAGTCACTAGTGCAGTTTAGATAGAGAATTATCTTCTTTATTGCACAGAGAATGTATTGTATACCAGTAGACGCGGGGGCACCTAGTAAGTTATGTGGTGCTCTCTTTGACAGAAGCCTAGAAATCTGACGGTGCCTTCGGTGAGCCATAATAGTTCAGGAACGTAAATAATATAAATGGCCAAGTCATATTGAGTGGCTTGAGTGATTTAGGATGTAGGCTTTTTAAAGAACTTAAGACTAAGATTCAGAACTATGCTATGATGAGAGAGTGAGTGAGAGACCTTTGTTTTTAGTTTGCAAGAGATACGTAGTACTCGTCGTGACTTAACTTTAACGGTAAGTATCGACTAAAACCTTTTAGTGGGATTATTTTTAGGTTAAAAACGCCTTGTGACAAGAAAAATTCTGCCTACCGGACTCTCTGACCATTTCTACATTATACCAAGTGAACGGATCCAACACTTTACTCGGATAATGTACGACTTATCGAGCGCATTATTAAGTCGTTTGATTGCGAATATGCCAGTGATTTGCGAACGATTTAGAACAACTATTCGAGTGATAAATCTTATGGGATATCTGTTTAATTACCCACTTTGATGCTGGGTAAATTGGAAGCCCTATTAGTGGCAAAAGTTGCTTTTAAGGGTGACTATTAGTTGCAAAAGTTGCTTTTAGGTTAATAGAACTGATTGTGCTAATCAGTGCCAAGATAAGATTTAATAAAGTTATTGATAAAAAATGTGTGTGGAAAAAGCATGAGAAAGTTTAAATAATCGTTTCCTAAATTGACTCGCCCTAGAATTGGGACCTAAGGTATGGATGCTTAATCATGGAA
Organism: Ostrinia nubilalis; assembly: GCF_963855985.1. Lineage (NCBI taxonomy): Eukaryota > Metazoa > Arthropoda > Insecta > Lepidoptera > Crambidae > Ostrinia > Ostrinia nubilalis. The sequence continues at coordinate 7,391,738 of NC_087111.1, read as the reverse complement.
TTTATTTTGACCATCTTTTGTTAGCTCCAGCTTTTGAATGAATGAATTAAAATAAACTTAAAACCTTTCTGTAACAAATAAAAGGCCAATAGGTCTCCTGAAAGTGTATTTTATTCAGCTACAATCCAGCTAATATCTTAACAATAGTTTGGGGCTTTGGATCATTATATTTGTGTCATAATTGGACCACTTAAAAATATTATAATTATCTACAGCTTTAAAATAAGTGGCATTACACCTTTACGGTACATAACTTGTCACATTAATAATTAATTCAAGTGATTCCCAGTTCTTCATTATCATTTTCCCTTCATTTGTAGCTTCCAGTAGCTTTATGAATCACAAATATGTAGTTTTTTCACAAAAAGTGTCATCATGAATGGACCAACGACAATAGAGGCGTCTCGACGGCGGGAAACTTTTTTCAAGATGGCGACGGTGTCAAGGCATTGCTGAGGGCTGGTTTTATGTAGCGCAGGAGTTGATATGAGTGTGTTAAGGGTGAGTTTGATAGATCATGGGTATTTTAAAAGTAAGTGCTTACTTTCAGAAAAATCTCGTCATAGGTAATGAGTAAAATACTTATTAGTTTTTTATGAAAGAGCTCTTCTTCAGAAACTTTCACGTGTGATGGCTAGGTATCATTTTAAAAAGTAGTGTATTCAAAGGTTTATGCTTTTTCGTGTGTAGAAAACGTTTGTAATCATGAATTACTCTTACTACTTAGGAAATTACGGGTGAACAATCGAAAAGTTAGCAACTGTTTCTCAAAAGAGTTAACTGTAAAACAACATAGGATTAACTGTCAGTTGCGTTAACTGAATGAAATATGAAGCCAACTCCAAGAAAATACCCCTTAAGGCCGCTAGCTAAGCAATACCAGCTTACTAATTTAATTTTCTCTACATTTTTTCCGCGATACCCTATAAAATGGCCAATCAGGACGCTTGTAACTCGTTAAAGCGACATTCGCAATGATTTACTGACGGACGCCGCGCTGACAGATGGCCGGACGATCGGCGCCACAGTATAGGGAGAACAGCTATCTCATTACTAATAGCATGAAAAACTTCAAGCTAAGAAAGGAAAAAATGCATAGAACATTGATAATGTCAGGCCAGGAAAGTTTATAAGTTTTGGTTCTTGATGAATAATGATACAAAATCAAATATTTTTATTAATACGCTCTGTGACAATGCCCCAGAGAAAATAAATTGAATTACATCAAACATGACTAAGTACCTACCCATACTAAGTTTCCCGGAATGGACGACGAATGAATCAATTGATTAAATGGCTCTCAGAGATAAATGGGAGAATACAAATGTAACCTAGGTAGATACAAGCTAGTATTAACATCTGTGTAACACTCTTTAGTTTTGCAACTTTGGAGTAAAAAAAAACTAATAATTGCTGAATTTAAATCAAACCACATATTGAAAAGAAAGTTTTTCGACTCTTAAGATATTTGGAGATCTATTTCCTATGGCTCAAGTTTGTCTCTATAAACTTAGCGTTACCAGTCAAATGAGCTGGTGGTTCTCATTGCCCTAGTAGAGTTCCGTAACAACTTTGTTTCCGAGAAAACCCATTGTCCTCGCCCAGTGATCCGTTATTCTTTAGTTAATTGATAAGTAATCTAACGAGAAATAACCTCTTTTAAAAAGTCGCCGCTAAGTCGTTTATATCAATAACTGTCTTGCTTTTTAGTACACATAATACCAGATCAGGCTTACCATGTTGACCTAATGATGAACTTTACTGACTGCGAAATAAGAGCTACTTTTGAAGGGCAAATGGGAAACTTGACGTGCGTGACTACCAATTATAGAATTCAAGTAACCTATCTAAGTATGAAAGTAATATCGTAGTTAAAATATTCTTGAAGAATGAAAATGACTAGTTAAGAATTTGTGGAGTTTGAATGTTATTGCCATAATGTCAATAAGTTTTTGCTTTGACATCTGCGGAAATACTATGTAAGAAAGATAGAAATATAAAAACTAGGTATTTTTAACCTTTTTTACTAGGCAAGGTATTCTATTCTATACATTACAATACAGGCTGATAAAATAATAATAATGATAAATTTTTAGGGATAACTACTGCTTTTCAACTATGAAACATATGAATTTGAGTTGGTTGAACAAACAAAAGGAAAAACATCACAGACAGAAGCTCTTGGTTAGCTTTCGACTAAGTTCGATTGAATTTTTTTTTTAATTTTAGATGTTGGTCCGATACAAATCGTTGCAGTTGGGCACCAGAATCATAACCTATTCTGATTTATTTATCATTATTTATACTTTCTAATTTATTTAGTGTATAGATAAACTATATCAATCTACTAGTTATACCATAATGATCCCGTTGCCATAAAACGTGCAGCTGTGATGAATTGGTTAATTAAATTTAAGCATTCATTAATTAAGTGCAAAATGGATTACGCTTAAAAATAAAATTATTTTAATATCAAATAGGTATTGCGCACTTATCGCTGGTAAATACGTACAGTCATCCCACCAAACTATTACTTTGTTGTTACAAAATGAACCTTATTAGAAATACATAAGAGTGCAGGGTTTAGATTTATGTGGGTATGTGTACTTTCGCGATAATAATGACGTTGACGTGGGCTGATTAAAACATTATGTGTGACATGACGCGGGCGAAATATTAAATTAGTGTTGCCAATAAAATAAATTAAAGGGTCGACACATGGCCAGTTTAATTAAAATAAAAGATTGAGTAGATTTTCACACATTATTTGCGCGGTTCTTGCAACTCACGAAGACGAGTGAGCTTTACTTGTGTGTGTACGTGTACATGCACATAACGATAGTGTAATGTCTGTCAAAACTTTTGAAAAACGAACAGTAGCGAGCCACCACACATTATGTAAAGCTCACTCGCCTTCGTGAATTGCAACCTATACCTATTTGATCTGTCATAGAAAATTTTTGCTTTGATTCTGTCGAACTAACTATGGCAGTTTAACTTCCCCGGGACAATCTTGGCCTTCACTGGTTGGGTTTTTATTGGCGGTCAAGCTGTTGATCCTGGCTATACAGGAGTTGCAGCGGTGGAACCGAGAGGTGGGACTATTCCCACCTTTTACCCCGTCCCGTTTTCCGCTGGATAGAGAGGAAATCAGTGGTTTAATTTGCTTGCATGCACAAAAGAGGATTGTCAATTATTATATCTGTCTACAGCATCATCGCTTCGAGAGCACAAATTTTGATCTACATATTATTTTGATTACACTACACACTACACTTATAATACAAAGTCTTCCAGCCACCACGTATGTCTGTCTTTCTCAACTCAAAAACGGATTTTCATGCAGTTTTCTCCAATAGTTTTCCTCCCTCCCTCAACTTCCAATAGATTCATGAGGAAGGTTTCGAATTTAGATTATGTTAATTTGTCAAGGAGAAAATCCTAGTATGGTTAGCGACGAAGCACAGATTATTAATAAGTTTCATAATCATCATCATCATCATTTCAGGACGTCCACTGCTGAACATAGGCCTCCCCCAATGACTTCCACATCGCACGGTTGGTAGCGGCCTGCATCCAGCGCATTCCTGCTACCTATATCAGGTCGTCGGTCCACTTTGTGGGTGGACGGGTTAATAAGTTTACTTAGTCTTATTATGTCAGATTTTCACTCGGGCGAAGCCGCGGGCACAAGCTAGTAGGACTTACGTATTAATGCAAATTCAATATCAAATTAATAAAGAAAGTACAAACAATGATGAAACAAACGGTAATCATGTACAGACTAGAATACATCAATCTCTTTTGTAGCATCTTAATCTAGTTGTAATAGGAGTGATTTTTCAACAACAATTATTGTATTGACTCTACAGAAGCCATCTTAATAGTAGTGCCAATAAAATCGATGGCCGACCGAATCGATTGAGCGTGCCGTTCGTACAGTCAACACCACATAAAACTAAACACTAAGGTCTTTAACATAGTGAAAATAGGTCCTATATTCCAACAAACATGTACAGTCTTTTGTGTAGTTGACTGTACATTTGTGCCAATTATTTGATTGAAGGCAACCAATGAAACAGTGGAGTGCTATCGGATCGGATCCGTCACGGATACGTCACGGAACAATATCGTTTGTGCTGTGGATTTGTATTTTTATTATAGTTAGTAATAGTTTATTCATAGAAGTCTTATGCTTAGCCTCTTGAGTAAGAGGCCCAAAGTTTGATTCCTAGATGGTACAAAAAAAATTGGGAAATCAGAAATCCTGTAGCGGCCCAGTGTAAAAATGTCCAAGGATATTAAAAAAAAAGGTAAGGTCATTGTAATGTAATTGATTGCATTGGAATGATTTTTTAAAATGGAATAGGGATGCAAGTAAAATCATTATTGAGTATATCATTGGGCAAAATTGTTTAAGTTGATTACTTAGTTTATCACTATACATACATATTTTGTTTTGATAATAAATAACTTAGCAAACTGTAACAACATTTGTACAGTTGCCATTAACTACAAGAAGATCAAACGAAGTGGGTTTTAAACTGTACATCCAAAAAGGTACAAAATCAATCGAACAAAATAAACATATTGCAGTAGTTGATTATGTCGCCGACTGTACTATTAAATGTACCATCACGTAGCCAATCGATCCGCTATATATTTCGTTTACTACGCGAACAACAAATACAACAATGCCAAGATTTATTGAAAATTTAATCTAAATTGAAAACAATCTTTTCCTGTACATAAAACATGATTTTATGTGACATCAAATAATCAAATTATACACAGACCGACTACAAATTGCAATATTTTATCGAAAATCCATCGTCGACTCTAACTAACCATATTTTATTTTCATTTTGAAATAACTTACAATATTACTTTTAATATTAAAATGTTATTAGATGTTATTGTTTTGCATGTTACGTGATAACGTTGGAAGTAATATGTATAAGTAAGTAAGTACTACGAAGTGAAGCTAAATGGAAAATTTAGATAGAAAATTCTAAGGAAAATTGTGTTTCTAGTCGATGTTTAAACTTTGTTTAAGTGTTTGTTATTGGGGTTTATATTTGACATCGTAATGACAATACTTTATCATCCTTATCTACATCAGCCTACTTAAAACAGTCCACTGCCGGATCACATAGGTCTCCCCCAATACGGCAACTTTTCTTTCAATTTTTCAAACGTCAAAAATCTGTCAAACTCCATACAAAAAGCAGCGGTTATCGTTACAGGTACCGTTAAAGTTAGGTGGTGTAACTCAGCCTAATACGCTAACGTCCAGTGCCTACCTAAACTGTCATTATTATGCTGAAATGATGATGAATAAATTTGGCATTTGTGGTAAGTTACCATACCATTGACTGTAACATTAGGTAGTTTACTGTGAGGAAGGAAAGATTTGTAAAAAATTAATGGAATTTAAATTCATGAATGAATCACGATATCCTTGATCAACATTGACGTTATATGGGATCGTTGGGAAGCGATTAGGAGTTCAAATCGATATCGTATGTTGTGTAAGATATCGATTTTTGATATTATTGCAGTAATCGAGTTTTTTTTATCCACAACGAGGAAGCTCTTGGCCTGTATCTCACCTGACAGGATGGTAAGTGACGATCAGGCCGAAGGTGAAAGCGAGCTTCACCCGGAATCCTCAACCACGGAGGAACTGGCTATCTTAACTCTGACTGCCGGAACACAATACTGCTGTTAACATTGTTGTTATGGCGACAGACATAGGTAAGATGGTGGTAGCTAGCCAGGCGGACTTAGAACAAGCCCTACCACCAACCAAACCGAACAGAAAAATCTGCCCCCACTGGGAATCGAACCCGGGATCTAACAGAGGCGGTTAAGTTAGTTAGGTTAGTTTATTTTCAATAGTGACTCAACTTTGAAGAGGATACATTTTTTTACACGACAAATACTTACCTATTTGTTTAATGGAGTTAAAACAGTTTAGCATTGAATTTGGCTAAATGAACTCAGTTTTAATATAAGTCATCAAATTTTTTCTACAAAAAATAGATATTTTTTTAAATCCCCTTAAAATAGTCTAATAATGTGATAAATTAGGTAATGCATGAAGGAGTTTGAGTGATTACTTAAATAATTTTCCTCTCCACACCTCTTGCGAGTGTTAGAAAAAAAGATGGCTGCCTAACAAGACATTTTCAACAGAGCATAACTGAGACAAATATATCAACATGTGTTCAAACCAAAGATCATTAGGTATAATCGATATATTATGAGCATCATCGATCAGTTAGGTGACGACACATCGTTCATCAAAATATTAATTAACAGTTCTTAGTAAAGTCTAAAAAAATAGACGTTTCAGCAAAAACAGCGTTAACTAAGGTTAATTAATGCGCTAATTGGGTTAATGGTTAAGTTAACCACTGACCATACAGCTGTAAATTCGCTAAACAGGCAAAAACATGTCGATAATTTAATAAGATAGAAAGCTCAAGCTTTTATAGATGCTTTTTGCGATCGTTAGCAAAAATGAGTGTAATAAAGGAACCGAAAATCTTTTTCTATTGGAAAATTGTACAAATAATTTTATCGGCAAATTAAAAAATAATTAATTAGATCTGAGTCGGTGGTGTGCATCGATATGACGGATGCAAGGCAAGGAAGAAGTCATCATCATCATCATCATCATCATCATTTCAGCCATAGGACGTCCACTGCTGAACATAGGCCTCCCCCAAAACTTTCCATGTTGATCGATTGGTAGCGGCCTGCGTCCAGCGCCTCCCTGCTACCTTTACGATGTCGTCGGTCCACCTTGTAGGTGGACGTCCCACGCTGCGTTTTCCGGTACGCGGCCTCCATTCCAGAACCTTTCTGCCCCATCGGCCGTCAGTTCTGCGTACTATGTGCCCTGCTCATTGCCACTTCAGCTTGCTAATCCGTCGGGCTATGTCAGCGACTTTGGTTCGTTTACGGATCTCCTCATTTCAAGGAAGAAGTAGTATTAGGTAATTCAGTGAATGTCTTGTGTCAACTCGGGAACTATTACCACAGATTACCTACTAATAATCTATCACGGCTCTATGTTCGTTAAGAACTGTCAACAGCAAAATAAAAAAAAAGTCTACGAGTAGTTCTGAGGGCTTAGTGTAGTTTACATCAAACAAACGTCACTATAGTGAGTGCGTTAAAAAAATATAAAATATGAAAATTTTAGTTCTTGAAAGTTTCCGCTAGGGGCGCTGTACAAACCGTCATACATTTAATTTAAACTCACACTATGCCCCCGAGTAATGTGAATTAAACAATGAGGAGCATTAGGAAATGTGATTTGGTCTAGAATTTTCCATGTTGTTTTTTTTTACATTAAGACGTTTTGTTGTATCGCTAATTTAAAAAAAATATATGTCCTTATGTGAAATAAATGACAAATAAATAAATTAATTAACGAGATTAATTAAAAGTGGTCTAAGAATTTGGTTTTTCAGTACTATACAAAGGGTAAAAATCGGTTAAAAATAACTCACATGACTTTACACTTATTTCAATGTAATCAAGTATCCATTAGATCTTTAACCTTATTAAAATCAAGGTATTTCCTACAAATAGACTGTTATCAAGAATTTGTTCACGAAAAAAACTATTTTACATACAAAGACCGCATTAACCTATGACAGGTTAAAATGTAGCATAGACAATTAGGTGTTTTTTTATTGTCGTGACTCGGTACAAATGAGTATAGTAATTAGTTTGCATTGGTTTGGGATCGTCACAGAGATGCAGACTACAGAAAGGAAAATAATATTGTTGAAAAAAAAATGTAGAGAAAAATTACGACTTTTGAATCTAAAATTCTCATTGCCGTACAATGGGAGCCCCATTTTTTTTAGTTTTCTGGAGAGATTTACCGCATTTTTTCCCAAATCCTCGACTTTAGGGTCTATTCCACTTTGATCACCTGGCTATGATCACCCAGGTGATCAAAGTGGACTTACAGTGACAATTTAGTGTCCTTTGATCACCCACGGATACGATGCCCTGGGTGATCAAAGTGGACTCCAGTTAAATTATTATTTCAGTGTCTTTTGATCACCTATAAATGTAAATAAATCATACCTCTGAATAGTCACATACATGTCCAATTTGTTTGTTGCGGTTTTTAGAAAATATCAATTGTTACAAAACAAAATAGTAAGTAAGTACAATATTTTTTATGAGAGTTGAAAACTTTTCAGTTACAGAAAGTTTATTATAAGTATTCGCCACAGAGATGCGACTTTACAATGTTACTACTTTTTTAAAACTTCTATTTTAATTGTTTTGAATAGGTACTTATCATTCTGTTTGTTTCATATTAATTATTTATGAGTGAATCATTAAGGTAATTGAACACTCCAAATAATAAGGGGAAAATGCGAATAATAATTATTAATTAATATTATTAATTTGTGGAATGTGTAATCAAAATCACCGGCTAACCAATGGTAATTAATACATGTAGTTATATTAAGAAAACATTAAAGTAAAACAATTAATTGAATCAGAGTTGAGAGTCATGTTTACATTATTTTATTGTTAAACGATTATGATGATTTTTAAAGAAATTGTAGATATAGTTCTTGCAACTCACGAAGTCCAGTGAGCTTTACTTGTGTGTGTACGTGTACATGCACATAACGATAGTGTAATGTCTATCAATACTTGAAAAACGAACAGTTGCGAGCCACCACACATGTAAAGCTCACTCGCCTACGTGAACTGCAACAACTATAATATAGGAAATTACTTTTATGTCTTAATTATGTATAGTGAAATGTTTAAAGGAAATAGTGACTCTCGTGTCAGTGACAAAAAGATAGATTTTCTATTTTGTGCCTCAGTGGATTAGTGTGGGATATTGGTCCAAATATCTGGGGTTTGATTCCCATATGGGTGGTCATTTTAGAGTCATTTTCATTCCGATTTCGTTAAAATAACATTTATCTAAACTAAATTAATTTTACGTGCCATTTAAATACTATTTTCTCGCTATAAAAGCTTTCTGAAGGCAGACATTGTTAAAGCACGTTAACCCTCGATTAGTCACGAGTCATGGCAGATACCTACATTATTATTACGCCATTGATGGTCAGTTTTGCGCATTGCTCTGCTCATCCATGACGTGGAAAAATACTGACGTCATCGTATCAATTAATGTAACATACCGCTCTACATAACACTTACTAGGTAATATTATAGAGCTGAAGAGTTTGTTGTTTGCTTTGTAAGTACTGGTCTGATTTGAAAAAATATTTTTGTGTTGGATAGCCCAGAGCAGTAAAGAAAAATGTTGTAAAAACGGGAAATATTATTCAAACTATTTTCACGCGTACGAATTCGCGGACACAGCTAGTTTTCTTGATAAAACACAACTTTTTTTCTTTAAGGTTAGTTAAAAATGAAAAAAAAAAATGTATGTCTATTACAGATTATCTAATAAGTTTGTGCTTTCATTGTTTCATCCATCCATGACGTGGAAAAATACCGACGTCATCGTATCAATTGAGCGAGCATACACCTCTACATTTTCCTGATAAAACAACCTGGCTTCCTTGCAGGTAAAGATAATTTAAAAAAAGCCTAAGTAGGTAATACAGATTTATCCAGCTGAGAGTAGTGCTTCTGATTCCAAGGTCAAAACCCAGATACTGATCAGTAAGTAAATTACAGCTCTTAATTGATCTTTTAAAGAATTCAATTTTTGCAAGAATGTTATTTGCGGAAAATTACGCTGCTATCTTTTAAATCTCCTGTATTTGACGCCTTTGCTCTATTTTTTTTATCAATAGCCTCATCTTCTGTTTTTGAACACGAAACTTACGTACTTAGATCTTTAACGGATTTTATTTTAAGAAAAATAATCTCTTTGCTTTAAAAAAAAGTCTTTGAATAAGGGCTCATAGAAACTTACTTTGCTGTTGTCATAAAAAGATTAAATCGAATCTCTTTGCCCATGAAAAAAGCTACTCGATCACAGCACTGACCCAGTTATTGTCCCGAGCAGTGGTAGGGTTAATACTAGGACGTGTAAAAGTGTTTTTTAAAATCTTACTTGCAAAAATAAAATTAGTTTTTTTAAAACCCTTTGAAGAAGGGCTCCTAGAAATCAAAACTTACTGTTCGGAGATCCACCCCTGAACATAGGGTTCGGCGCCATCCAGGGAAACGCGCCGAAGGGCCACGCGGGTGGCGGCGCGTGCCCTTGATACAACCTCGGCAGCAATGGCTGGGGCACCACCACTCCGCTCCTACCCTCGGCTTCCTCCGGCTCTCTCTCATCCCTCTCATCAACGTTGGACTCCACATCCTCAATGTCAACGTCACTGTCATCCGAATCCGGCGCCGCGTCCGTACTTTCTGCGTCGTTACTCGCAACATCAGCTGTATCTCTAACTGGGGTATCAGTCTTGGACCCCAATAGCGAGTCCACGCTGAAAGATATCCGGCCCTTCCCGCCGCCCTCGGCGGTCTCGGCCCGCTCGCATTCGAGCGACGTCTTCATTTCATCTGCTCTGCATTTCAAATTTTCAAATCCGCGTTCTATTTCACCAGTCCCTGTTCTATTCGAACGTCATTTGTTTTTTTATTGTTTTTTTTTGGTTGTAGATTACGTTTTCTTTTTAATTTCCACAGTTTTCCTTCACATGGCCATTTTTGAAGTTTTTAAAATTATAATCAGCCAGTGTTCGGTTCCGGTTCAAAAATTACACATGCAAACTTTTTAATGTCCGAATCGCACTGCTGTTTATTTTTCGCTAACAGATTTCGAAACTATAAAGTTGTCGACGCACCCATTAGCGTTATTTGTGTTAATTTGCGCGCTACTAATCAAATTACACTCGCGGTGTGTTCCAAGTCAATACACTACAGTCACAGATTAGCACAATTTGTACGGTTCCAAATTCAAAATGGGTTCGCGAGTCGCGATTGCGTTCGGAAACGTTGTCCCGCGTGAGTTTCGCGTGAAAATCGCGTTCGCATTGGGGCGACGGAGGCTCGTCCCGCCTCTCCTCTCCGACAGAGACGCAGCTACCGACCGAGGAATTTTAATAAGCGGCGCGGAGAGAGCGGGACGGCGATACAATCCGACATGTGTGTAAACGCGATATTGAGTAGGCGGGGTCCGTCGCGCTCAAATTAATAGTCTCTATGGAATACGCCTTATAGAGTCCTCTACGCGAAAGGGAATTTTATTCTTATGCTAGTAAGGATAAGGTTGAAATTTGTTGAGTTAGGAGAGAGAAAAAATGACGTATCGTAGCTAAGATAGTCAGATTGCAGTGGCTATTGTGTTGAATGAAAAAGGAGTAAATAGACGGGTGCTGTAGGCGGGCGTAGAAGGGACTTTACGATTTAATTATTCGCGAATGCGAAGGCATTTTGTAGCGAGCTAATGTCTCATTGTCTCATTAATATATCTCGGGCGTGCCGGCCATGTTTGATTTGTTGACGCGTAGGTGAGAACGGTTGAACTTGTGTTTTGACAGTTCGGAGTGGTATGCGTTCGGCGGTTGCGCTCGAATGAATTGATTTTGAATTTGGAATTCGTGATGGCTGATAGAATTCTGCGGGTAGGGAATGGGTTATTGATTGGTTGACTACCTTCGATTTAGGTTTACTTTGGGAATAGGGTATTTTTCGTAGTATTTATTTCAGTGTATATGAATTTACAAAGCTCAACATCATGAATGAAGGAAAATGATTGATTTTGAAAGCTATAAATTTTTGAAATAATAATATTTTTAGCTGGTACCTACCTTAAATGTAATTTGTAATCATTTATAATAGAAAGAGAAACTTGCTAAGAATAAGAAGTTATAATGGTAGTAGTAAATGTAGAGCCGTCGTATATTTCAATACATGACAATTTATTAAGGTATCAATGGTCTGGATATTTTTATCTACAATCATTGAGTGTGACAGACGGTAAGAATAACAATTGGATTGTTTATACAGTTTATAGGTACTCTCCGTTCAATTTATAACATTTATTTTACTTACAGCTATGCCATTGTAGATAATGTCCACGCATTATTTTTAAAATAATGTAGGTAGATAGATACAAATCTTCACAAATAGAACTTTAAACTTGACGTTATCTCCTATCAGGCCATCTTCATCCAAAGTGTCTTTAAACATCAAAGCATTATCAAAACTCGTAAAAAATAGATCTGCTTGTTAGAGCTGACGTAAAGTCAACGGGATCAAATCGAATCATTAGCGTCATGTCACTTAGCGCGAGTTAATCGCATTAACTTCGTATCTGACATCTCTTTGTGCATCGGTACTTCCCTATCATCCCCATCTCACACTCCAAAACCAACTTTAATTGTATCAGAATACGGTACAGAATGACTTGTAAAAGGCGCCGCACCGCCAAAATTGATGTCAATTCGCAAATATTAACAAAGGACGATCCTTACCCCAAATTTCGTGCGAGCAATTCCAACTCTTATCTCGATGTGATAAGGTGGATGTATTTTAGGGGGTGTATGCACGTCCCCCAGCCAATTAATGTAATTTAATCGCACAGTGGGATTACGGCGGCTTAATTGAAAGAGTGTAATGACGATGTTGTGTGCCGGGGCTTATAGAGCTGAGATTCGGCAAACACTGGGCTGGTGGGAAAGTGGGAAACGCCGGATTTGAGCGGGGTTTATGGGTTTTTGGACAGTTATAGTTGCGATAGCGATGTTTATAATGGCAGAAGTTTCTGGCACTGTTGAGAGAATGCATCTTAGTTATCCCAATGTTACCTTTACCTACTATTTGAATTCATATTAACTAGGTGTTTAGATTATTAAATTTATGTAGGACTAAACAACAGTAAGAACTGAATAAAACAACGTAATAAATTACCAAATATTATCATATTTATCTTTTACTTCCTTAATTACCTTTTTATTATATTTTGAAATTAATGTAGAGTGTCAATCAAACATCAGTTGCTAAGTAATTTAATTTCAGTCCCTGAATTACAATTTTTAAAATAGGTAGGTAGGTACCATTTCATTTAAGCTATAAGTATCGATTTTTCTCTCAAATTTTCCCAAAAAACTCTCAAAAACAAAAATGAGAGTCCCTGAAATCTCACATCACGCATTTTTTAATTAAGTCTATCTCTTGACATCTGCATAAAATATATCCGAGTCGAAGATCCCCGCAATCCTTGGGGCAATAAAGACCATACTACCCCAGCAGAGGGCGCGTAAGGAGCGGGCTTAACTGAATTTATACCGAAATAATACGCGAAAGGGCAATCTTTTTAAATAACGACTTTCATATTCTCGAGTGGCGCGGACAATTTAGCCGGGATGAAGATTTTTTGGTTCCGCGTTTGAAATTTTAGAAAAGGAACACTCTTTGAAGCCTACAGAGCACTTTTAATTTCTTTTGTGGCCAGCCTAGACCATGGTCTTTTAATTTCTTTTTAAGAATGGAAAGCTTTTTTATTTTCTATGTGGCCAATCATGTTCATTATTTTCTTACAAAATGAAGGCTTTAAACAGCTTATACCGAAATTATAGGCGAAATAATAAGACTTTCATATTCTCGAGTGGCGCGGTCAATTTAGCCGGATTGAAGATTTTTTGGTTCCGCGTTTGAAAATAGAAAAGGAATAAAATACTCGAAGGCTATAGAGGACTTTTTAATTCTTATTTTGTGTATGGCCAGTTCATGTTTTTTTTTTTCATTTTCTTTAACGAAATGGACAGTTAAAACTTTTCTAATTTGTATTTTCTGTGTTGCCAATTCTGTTCATATTTTTCAAACATTTTAAGTGTCGTGGGATACCTACCACTCGCTATAACGGTTTACCCTTATAAAATAGCTTGCTATTAAGGAAAAGTGCTGTGCTACTTTCATTAATTGAAATAATTAAGTTTCAGGAAATGTAGGTATGTACCTACATTTATAAAACTACATTTCATAATAAGTATGTAATGTATTTGGTTTAGTGGTTAATATTTACGTAATGTTAGGGATAATACCTATTTATTCGAGTTTAATAACACGAGTTAAATAAAGTATTTTTGATCTAAGAGTCACTTGAATGTATTCAGTAAAATTTATCTTATTAGAACTTTAGAAATTAAGAAATCGTATTATAACGATTGTCCAAAATTCACATTTTCCAAAAGAAAACTCCGACAGAACCGTTAGACCGCACGAAAAATATGCCCTTGCCTGATTTTATTTTTTTATTAAAAAGCGGCGATAGTGAGTGGGGGTGGACGCGGCATTACTCCCGCGAAATGAGTTTTCAGTTGGCGGGACTTTTTCTTTTTTCACTGACATAGGATGTTGTAGAGTTGCCAGTGTCATTACGTTAAACGGAAAACCGGGAATGGTGGCAGTGTTTGATGTGTTTTTATGATTTTTATAAAGTTTTGCTTTGCTTTTTGAGTCTCTATGAAATGTTAATTATCAAAAACATTTACAAGATTTTATGTCGTTTTAAGCAGGAAACCCATCGGTGTAATTATCTTTTTCATCATCATTTCAGCCATAGGACGTCCATTTGACTGCTGAACATAGGCCTCCGACAATGATTTCCACAATGGCTGGTTGGTGGCGGCCTACATCCAGCGCCTTCCTGCTACCTTTATGAGGTATCTCTTTACAAATCTTTAACTTTGATGTTTCCTGCATTATGAAAAGATAGTATGTATTCAGTTTGCATTCATTTACTAAAAACTTCACATAAAATGGTTAGAATACGCGTTAACTATGCGTAATACATACAGAATATTAATAATAATGAAAAATTACATTACATCGCCCTGTATTTAGGCTCAGAACAAATATTAAAGACCAACGCTAATTCCTAAAAATAGCGGTTCTCGACGTCGTAATAAGAAATTTGTCTAAATCAGATTAAAACGATTATTTGGAACTGTTAATTGAATTTGGAACTAATATTATGTTGAATCCCTCACAAACTTCCAACCGATTAATTTAATCTTAGGCTGAGTTGCACCACCTAACTTTAACGGCTAAGTATAACAATAACCGGCGTTTATTGTATGTATTTTGACAGATTTTTCACTTTTGTCAATGTTGTTGGTAAATCTTAAACAATAAATAAATAAATAAATAAATGTTAAAGTAAGATGGTGCAACCCAGCCTTATCAACCTCTGTGTGATCTTTAAAGATTTTGGATTGATAATTATTTTGTGAAAATGTGTCGGACATGGAAAAACTTTTTCTTTTTCTTTCAAATTTTAATTTTCAAATGGTTGTAAGTAACTTAAAATTTTATTGTAGGTACAACATTTGCATTAAGCGCCATACTTATAAGTGCTTGATGTAAAGTTTAGAATTAAAAATAAAACCCACTGGTATTTGTCTCTACATCGGAAGGAGCTTAATGCCTCCTCTCCAGTCGCCCATTTCTCGGAATGATGGCTTTATAATGACATTATTGGTTTAAATAAACGCCGACACGATTCGTAATATGGCGTCGAGACGCGCGCTAAATTACAATAACGCGCGCCGTTTCGCGCCAAAATTGGTGACGCGCGCGAAATAACCCCCTAACGGCTCTCAGGGGTGGCTGAGGTTCAAATCATAACATATTAAGCTAGTTAGTCACTGAAATGTAAGAAAGAAAACTAATGTTATAGTTTTATATGTATATATATAACGAAAAGGTATTAGTAAATTAAATGATATAGCGGACTGTATAAAAATAGGTGCTGTAATTCTCGCCAGCCTAATTACAAGAAATAATAAGAGTTATTCGTGCGTCAACGGTGGTGTCCCAAGGCGAGTGTGTGAGCCGAGCGCTGCCGATGATGACGCTCGTCTCCTCCCTTGGCTTCCCAACACTATTTTTGCACTAAACCTTTACAATTTGGTACTCAAAATCAAATTAAAAGTTGACAAGTTTGTTGAAATATAAACTAAATTCAATAGGCAGCATGGATGTTGAGAGCTCGGTGAAAGGATTTGGATCACGGTCCACGTTGTGAGTGGACGTCTCATGCTCCGTTTTCCGGTACGTGGCCTCTACTCCAGAACCTTGCTGCCTCATCTGCCATCAGTTCTACGTACTATTAATACTACTATGTGCTCGCCCATAGCCACTTCAGCTTGATTATCCGTTGGGCATATTAACATTCAAAATTCAAAATATTTTTTTCAATAGCAATATTTTGGAGCAAAAGAAACATTTTCACATTGAAAGTTCTTTGCCAGCCCTGCGAGGGGGGGTACTCTGAAATTATGCCATTCCGCGGGGAGGCAGACGACTTTAATTTCGCAGGGAGCGTTTTATTTTTCCAATTTATCATCTCCGCAGCTTCATTTTAATTTTTTCCTTAAATTAGCGAATAAAACGGCGGTAATGATTCATTACGTTTTTATTTCTGTTCATTAGCCGATAAAGCGGTTTCGAGTGATTATTTTAAGTGTTTCGTTATGATCATTTTTGTGTTTTATGGTAATAAGTGATGATTAAACTTTCTAATATTGTTTTAACTAGTTACGTAATTACAAATTTTGATTTTTATACCAGTTAGAGACCGTATTCTAGGTTTGATTTTTGATCTTTCTTGAATTTCATGGTTGCTGCGATTTGTCCAATAAAGTTTTAAAATAATAGGAATACAATTTTTTACTCATTGATATCATAAGTAGATACTATGAATACGCTAGCCTGGAGCTACAAGTACTTGTATTATGATAGTAAGCAATCGAAAGCTATAATGTAAAGTGAGAAACAAGCAAAACTTTAAGCTGTAAAAACGCTGTTATTTCCCTTTGTCCACTTAATTACAACAGAAAAATGAACAGTCGTGAACATAAAAAAACGTTTGTTAAAGGCCAGTCGTGTCCGGGCCGAAAATAAACATCCTAAAACAAGCAAACATCAGGCTCCCACTTAAGCACATCACATAAACAGAACCAGCGTAATTTGAGCCCTCGACTTTTTTCGTTAACCAACAATAACTTTAAAAACTCGTAGCAGCACAGACCTGTTTACGCTGGCCGTATTAAACGGTGAGCAAATATTTCCCGAACAAAGAACATGTAACAATTTTGAATAGAGAACAGTGATGTTCGAAATTCAAATAACGAGGGCGCCACCTAGCCGGAGATTATGGAGCTTTAAGCGCCATTCGTTTACTTTGTTTGCGTTTTAAAAATGGAATAGTGTGATGTTTTCGCATTAGCGCCTTTTAGTGTGAGCTCTGGAACACTTCGTGTGTGGTCCGAGTGTGGATATTACCGTTATTAGTTTGGTAATTAGCTGAATGGGAACTGCGCAATTGGTTATTAGTTTTTATGGTATTTATGTTTGTTAAGCTGTAATGTTAAAATAAATGAGTTTTAGGTACTAATCAGTGTGTATTTATAGCGAATTTTAACAAGTGCAGTTAATTTTGAAATTGTTGCTTAAAATTCCTAATAGTAACTTTTTGTGCGTTTCGCGGCACTCTCTATCATCTTTTAGCATCATTAATTTGGTTTTTATAACGACTTTTATACTCGTATCTCAATATCCTTATAAGAATATTTTATAGCTGTTTTTGCTGCTCTTAAACATCTACACAAAAGGCTACAAGATAATCTTAGACAGTTTTAAAAACACATTGGATGTAGTCAATTCTCAACGCGTGCTCAATACACATGCAAAAACTCCCTTTGTGAACGAACACCTTTAGAGAACCTTACAAAAACCATGCGAAAAAACGGCAATAAACGACAATCAAAATTATAACCGTCTTGTCCTGTATTCGTCTAAAAGCTACACAACTCTGAAAACTATAGAATAAAGTCGAAATTTGCAAGTTACCAGCTATAAAAATTCGGTGTTGCCACGTCCAAAAATGACGTCTTTCTTCTCAAGACATCAAGATAATATTAGTGGCTTTTAAATACTGGTATGATATCAATGGAGTCCCATTCAAAATGAATGAAGGGGTCCTGAATAGGTGACGTTTTTCCATTCGATGGTTTCATGTTGATAAATACGCGACTAATCAAATTATTTATGGCATTAAATCCTTATAAAATACCTAGTGGCAGATGCTGGCTGGTAAGAATAAAAAAGTTTTAACTCTTCGCAAACTCTTTGTTGGTTTTCGTTGACAGGCTTTACATTTTTAAGAGCGGTTTCGTTTGAAATTAGAATCAATTATATCCGTGAACAAGCAAGGGTTAAAATCATACATGATCTTTCTTGAAAACTTATACAAAGCTTGAGTAAAATAGACAACAGGATTATGTTTTTACTGACATTACTTTCAAATTAGAACTCGTGACATGACGTTACCAATCAAACATTTTAAATATTAAAAACAAGTGAAATATTGCTGTATTCATGAAATGGTTGTAAAACGATTACAGAAACTTATGTAAGCACTTTAAGTACTTAATAAAGTAAAAACTATAAGTAATCTGAAATCAAGAGTTCGTTTTGACAATGTTTAGGTACAGTATTTTTAAACAAAGGTAGAATTTTCAGGGCTGAAACTAATAATTATGAACAAAATAAATATGATTATTGCAAATTTATACTTCTATACTATCTAAATATATAAAAGGAGAAACTGACTGACTGACTGACAGATCAACGCACAGCCTAAACGGCTAAACGTAGGCACTTGAAATTTGGAAGGGACGTAGCTTAGGTACCGTAGAGGTGCACTAAGAAAGGAATTCCCGAAATTCCCACGGGAACGGGAATTAGCGGGAAAAACGGGATTCACGCGTACGAAGTCGCGGGCGGCCGCTAGTAATATTATAAATGCGAAAGTAACTCTGTCTGTCTGTCTGTCTGTCTGTTCACGCCTAAACCACTGAATCGATTTTGATGGATTTTGGTATAGAGATAGTTTGAGTCCCGGGAAAGGACATAAGATAGTTTTTATCCTGGTTTTTGAAACAGGGACGCGCGCGATAAAGTTTTTCTATGACAGACAAAATTCCACGCGGGCGAAGCCGCGGGCGGAAAGCTAGTATTACATATTATTAAAACTACATACAATAAATACGTAAACCGTCATGCAAAAAGGTTCTCTCACAAATAAACACCCAAGTAAGTACATAATCATTATAGTATCGACCGAGCGCTACGTCGGGTAACGCACCCGTTTTCGCCTCATTTAGCGGAGTTAAGGGCCCTATTATGTACTTTATGTATTTCTAAATTACCCATCACTTAATAGGCACCCACAGGGAGGCTTTCCCTCTGTCTAATTCACCCAGACCCTTCGATCTAAATTAACTCGACCAATTTTCAAGCAATGGACAAATTTTGAAAGGGCAGCGTAAACTGGACGGTTTTCCGGGTGGGGTGTTTAAAGTGTTCACGTGATTATGGCTGTTCAAATTTAATGCCCGTTGTTCAACAAGTTTATAAATTGGTCCAGTTATGGGATTAGGCCATTCCGATGGGTCAATGGTGGCCGTTAATGGCCACCGTGGCTAATGTAGTGGCCTTATTGGGTTTATCTAACGCATTGTTAGCTGTCGTTAAATAGATAGATTTGAATGGGGTAGATAGAGTTGTATCTCATACCCGTATTATTACGATACTCAGTCAATTACCTACTCCGGGATAGGTTCAATTTTCTGATTGGTTCTGTTGTTAAAGCCATGGAAGAAACATCCAAAACAGATAATTCTGTGATAGTTTGAATGAATCGAGTTTTTTTGAACCACGTAACGTACGGGTCTAAGTTTTCGCAAAACCCTTTCTAGTTAAACAGTGTTTTCCGTGACCACTGGTCCAGAAACTACTTAAGACCATTTTACACATTAAGTACTTACCCACTGTAAATACTAGTAACCAGTGAGTCTTCAGATAAAAAATATCCATTGACATAATTCCCATCTATTTACAGATTTACTGGATCATTTACAATGTCTATTTAAGTATTTTTTCTTGCGGTCGCATTTCAATGACGTTTCAAAATCTAAAGCGTCAAATACAGGGTGTGTGCGTCCATCATCCCATACAGATCCATACAGGGTGTATCACGTATAGGTCTCTTCGACCCCAGATGTCCAAACAATTGGCAGCGTGTCTTTTGTGCAGATCCATTGTAGTTAATGTTTATTGAGAGCGCTTAATATAGTAATAGTGTAGGTTGACTGTAGTTT
Organism: Ostrinia nubilalis; assembly: GCF_963855985.1. Lineage (NCBI taxonomy): Eukaryota > Metazoa > Arthropoda > Insecta > Lepidoptera > Crambidae > Ostrinia > Ostrinia nubilalis. The sequence goes on along the minus strand of NC_087111.1, from coordinate 7,371,588 downwards.
TGGGGTGAACAGGAAAAATTAAAAAGTTCGTTTAGTTTTGAAATTGTGTCCTGTTACATTTTACATATTTTACAGCTATTTTATAAAAGTTTTAAATTGTACATTTGTAGAGTTTATTATTAGTCATTAACTGGAAACTTTAATAATGAAACTTTAGTTTCGTTCGTTTCAGCCAAATGACGTCCACTGCTGGACAAAGGCCTCCCCCAAGGTTTTCCACAATGAACGGTCCTGCGCTGCCCGCATCCAGGCTCTTCCCGCGACCTTTACCAGATCGTCGGTCCACCTAGTAGGAGGCCTGCCCACGCTACGTCTTCCAGCCCGTGGTCGCCACTCGAGAACTTTCCTGCCCCAACGGCCATCGTCTCTACGAGCTATGTGCCCCGCCCACTGCCACTTGATTTTAGCAATTCTGCGAGCTATGTCGGTTACTTTGGTTCTCCTGCGGATCTCCTCATTTCTGATTCGATCACGCAGGGAAACTCCGAGCATAGCCCGCTCCATCGCCCTTTGGGTGACCTTGAGCCTTCTTATGAGGCCCATAGTAAGCGACCACGTCTCAGATCCGTATACCATCACTGGCAACACGCATTGGTCAAATACTTTCGACTTGAGACACTGCGGTATTTCGGACGTGAGTATATGGCGAAGCTTCCCGAACGCTGCCCATCCGAGTTGGATTCGACGATTGACCTCTTTCTCGAAGTTGGACCTACCTAACTGGACTGTTTGTCCCAGGTATACATAATTGTCAACAACTTCGAGAAACTTTAGTTTACAATTTTATTAATGAAATGAATTAGAGTTATAAGTACAATGCAAGTACATACTTACCTAGCTAGGTGATTCTCATGTATTTATATTTACTACTACAAACTAGAACGAAAAGTGACACTTCAAACTAGAACACTAGCTTAGTTTTTCCCATTAATTCTGTCTGACGTATTTATGATGACATTGGATGAAACATAATTTTGCTTCTCTTTAGACAAAGGTGTGGACGTGGACAAAATGCTTGAAAAAAAAAGTATTCCTAACTTTTAAATAAATAACGGTCACCCCACCATCTAAAATGACATCTCATAGAGTGCGTTCGAATCGCGCGTCATTCCCTTTTAATGACCGGCTGATAGCCGTTTAAAAACGAATTTGCTCACTTCTGGTACATTAAACAATCATTCATGGCGCGCTCCATCGCGATACGGCTTCGAACGGTGACATGCGAATGTGGAAGTTTGAATTTGGAATTAGAATGCACGAATGGATTTAATTTTTATTTTTAAATGAGAACTTGGTCGAAATTTGAAATTAGAATGAGCTTATTTTTTTTATTGATGTCTCATTTCAATTATTTTTTATTGAGTTGTCTGTTGTTTAGGTTAAAAAGTACATTATTTTAGAAATAGCAAGGTTGAGTTGAGTACGTTAAATTTTTTTTCTTGTTAGGTCAGAAAAAAGCTTTAGTGGCTAATTTATACCTTTTATTATTGAACAAAAGGTTACATATTATTTTCTACAGATTTTTTATAATATCTTACTAACACAGTCATGATTATGTACCTACATCGATTATAAAAAAAAATTAAGGTCTTATTTAGGACTTTCATTTTCTTATGTGGTATTTCAGACTAACATAACAGGCTACCTGTATAGGTAGGTACGCCAATATAGTACCTACTTGTATAACCCGGTCGAAGCCGGGGTGGGCCACTAGTATACTAGTAAAAATCATAATGCATTCCACATTTATCGATAATTGGCCGATATTCATTAAAAAATTTAACTAACAACATTAACGACCTACATTTGGTTGCATTAGTTTTTTAATGCACTTATTACAGATTTTACAACCTTGATTAAATAGCATTAATTAGCCGCAGGAAGCCGTTAAAACATACTATACAGGGTGATAACGAAATAATTGATCAGGAAAAAGTAAATATTAATTAATCAACGTTATTTAACGATTGTAATGAGCAGTTTTGTCCTGTTTGTACGTTGATATTTTTTGTTCAATTTATTTGGTATATAATTGTAGTGGATTTAATTACTCGCTAATGAGCTAGGATAAATGTAAGTACGAAAACAGGAAAAGCCAAGAAAAACAATTAGTGTTAATGTTTAATGGTTAAGATTAGGGAGCTCTACCAAAATGTTAAGTAATAATAGAATCATAAAACATTGATAATTCATTTTGATAATCAGGTCGATTCAACTTGAATAAAGCGTTTTTACATGGCCCCTATGGGAATCGAACCTAGTACCAGAAGTTTCAGACCTGAAATGTCACTCCTAACTCAATTAAAATGCAAACATTCATATAAGTCATTTCAACAATTATTGTTTTTATTTATTTTTTTCAGTTTTCGAGAACCTAGGTTCTAGAGTGGAGGCCACGTATCGGAAAACGTAGCGTATCTACTACGACTAACACGGTGGACTGACGACCTCACAAAGGCTAAAGAGTCAAAGGTAGAAGGAAGGCGTTGGATTCAGGCGTCACCAACCGGTCAATATGGAAAACATTGGGTTTGATTTGATGTATTTAAAACTTTTAAATTTTAATGGACGTTTGATCAATCGCCATTAAAACACTAAGGGTGGGTTGCACCACCTAATTTTGACGGTAACTATGACGATAATCGGTGATTTTTGTATGGAGTTTGACAGATTTTTGACCTTTGTCACAGTCAAAGTAAGATGGTGCAACCCAGCCTTATTTTAGTTAGGTAATCATGTTATTTGTGAACCTTCGTTAGTCGCAGAAAAACCCATTTATCAGTGGTTTGTATTATTTTATCCTTTTGATTTCCTTTTATTCGTGTAACGTGTAGGAAATATTGATATTCTCGCTGTAAATTAATTGTTACGGGATATTCGTAATTATGTTTATTTGTGTCAACCTGAATTTTAAATTAAAATGTAGCTGAAACGAAAATTAATAATTAAATTCCAAATACCTGCCTTGCCATGCATAAAAAAAATCTCATCGAAATCTAAATATTGAGACGAAGTCACTGTGAAAAGCTTGTAATAAACAGTATAAATGTATAAAAGTATTGTGAGATCAGTAAATCGATACAAAATAAATCTGACCCTAAACTGCGAACGCAATGAAACATACGCTCCAAAACAAACTCGTTTGGGATATTTGGACCCCAAAAAGCGTCTAAACGCATTAAGGCTATTACAAACCACTTTATCGCCCTTATACGTTAGTAGGGTTGCCACTTTTAATTTAGTATTTTTTTTATTTAAATTATAAACTACTCAAACAATATAACCATTAATTTATATGAATGGGGCAACATTTTCCTACAGTAAAATGAGTCTGTGAAGTTTCAGCTATCAGCATGTATATAAAAACTGTTAATCAAGAAAAAAGAAGCAGAATTGAATCGATATGAACTGTGAATTTTATAGCTATGTTAAGACTATAATGAGGATCAGTACTGTTGTAGAAAATTCAATAAAACTAGTATCTACGTTAATCTTTAAGACATAAGAAAGATATATCTTTTTGAATTATCCAAATCGGACCATTACTTACGAAGATATTAAGTAATAAACATAGGCCGTTTTTGCCGCTAAAAGTCAACGTACGCAAGGCCGCGTGACGTCATTATATCCGAATCGAGCGCAGCCGGCGTACTAATGGGATGGAAAATATTTTTTTCCGGCTAAACTATCAGTTTTAGAAAAAAACTTTTAATTACATTTATTCTTCAAAATAAAGTAACCTATCGACCAGTAATTTTTAAAAATAAAAATTGTGAAAAATAAGTATTGCTATGTCCAGAAAACCACATTTTCATAGGATTCGATGCAATGCGGAGACGCGGTTGGGGTGAGTGTAACTTAATGATTGTTTGTATTGAACATAATAATACTTAATATGATGCTAATACCCAGTTTCTGGCCTGGGGGGGGGGGGATAAGTCATACCCAGCTTATAGCCTGGGGGGAGGGGCAAGCCTTACCCAGCTTCTGGCCTTGGTGGGAGGGGGGAGAGGCAAGTCATACCCAGTTTCTGGCCGGGGGGGGGGGGGGGGGGGGGGGGTAAGTAATACCCAGCTTCCGGCCGAGGGGGAGTCATACCTAGCTTATGCTTATGGACTGGGGGAAGGGGCTAGCCTTACCCAGCTTCTGGCTTGGGGAGAGGGGGGGGGGGAGGGGTCAAGTCATAACCAGTTTCTAGGGCTGGGGGGAGGGGCTAGCCTTACCCAGCTTATGGCCTGGGGGAGGGGGGGGGGTCAAGTCATACCCAGTTTCTGGCATTTCTGGCATGGGGGGGGTGTCATACCCAGCTTCTGGCCGAAGGGGAGTCATATCCAGCTTATGCTTATGGCCTGGGGGTAGGGGCAAGCCTTACCTAGCTTCTGGCCTGGGGGGAGGGGGAGGGGTCAAGTCATACCCAGTTTCGGGCCGGGGGGGGGGGGGGGGGGGGGGTAAATCATACCCAACTTCTGGCCGAGGGGGAAGTCATGCCCAGTTTATGACCTGGGGAGAGGAGAGGGGCGGGGTAGTCATACCCAGCTTCTAGGCTAAGATTAAATAGATTTCCAGCACGGAGCGTGTATGGTCTATTGCTAGCTATACACCTTTCTTGATTATGTTGATTATGAAGAGAATGATTCAAACTCCTTGTTGAATGTAGATATTTATTACTTGATTACGTATAAAGGTACAATAATTGATTAACGAGAGTCGCGGCCACTTGTTAGGCTGCTAAATCGAACACTAAACTTAAAATAATGTAAAACATAAAATATAAAATTGGGTCAGCCGCGCATAGCAATATATTGCTGATGTTTGCAATTGTACGGTGACGCACCGTACATGTTCCGGGCCACCAGAGATGGAGGCGGGATGAAAGTAAAGTTTATGAAAATAGAGATGCACTACTAGTTGCTATGGGCGACGTAGACTTATTAACATTTTGTATCGTATTAACACTATGTATCTTGTGAGTCTTGTTCTTGTGGTCTTCGTCTTCACTTGAGTTGCTTCGAATGGATGAGAGGCGCACGGTAGTACGCTCCTCCGGGGGCGCGACAGTCGCCGCGCGCCGCACTCGCCGCCACGCCAGCCACGCTGCCGTGATGACTGCGGCGCCGATGATGATGTATATTAGAGCGTATTGATGTACATCGTGGTATGATACATCTGTGTTCAATACTGCTTGCTCTTTCAAATCTTTCAGACCTTTCTCGATGTCCGAAAGTTGTCTCTGACGTTCGTTAATTGTGTCGTCTACGATAGATGTTATCGGGATCGATGCGTTGATGATATTGTTGATCGGACTGATGTCTTGTGTCTGGATATCGGCGTTTGTTTTGATAACGTTGCGATCAAGGTTACGAGCGTGCACTGTAAATAGGTCGGACTTGACAATGCACCCGTGTGAAATGCTGACGAGGCCGGCTTGCTCCAGCTGTGGCGCGGTCACCTGATCCGCGCATATCACTCGTAACTGACACCTCTCACAACAAAAGTACAAGTACTTGTTTATTGTGTTTAATTCGACCCACTTATTGATGCAGGGGTGAACAACTGTTTTGCATTGTTTCTTATTGATGTCTAATTCACAAAGACTTTCTTCTTGCTTGTCAAAGTCAAAGTCAAAGTATTTATTTGCAAAGAATAGGTACAATGGTTTAGGTGTTAAATTTAGGTAGAGTGCTACTATTCTGCTTAACAATATCAGCATGCAAATTTTGTGTCTAGGAATTCCTTTACACTATATATACAATTGTCTATAAGCCAGTCTTTTAAGTTCCGTGTCATGACAGTGGTTGACCCCTTTTTAAATCTATCTGGAATTTTGTTATAGATTTTTAAACACATATAGTAACAGTTTTTTTTATATAACGAAGTTTTTGGACAAAAATCTATTGCGAGTCTATCAGGGAATCTTGTGTTCCTTGGGTATATATCCTTTGCCCTCTGAAATATTTGAGGGTGTTGACTTACAAATTTAAATATTTCGAGAATGTACATGCTAGGAACAGTAAGAATACGTAATTTGGTAAAAAGTGGCCTACAAGAGTCAATCGGTCCACTTCGACAAATAGCTCGGATACATTTTTTTTGTGCAATAAATACTCTTTGGATGTCTGTGCTGTTCCCCCAAATTATAAGTCCATAATTGATGTTTGAGGCAACATATCCGTAATATGCAGATAGCGTTACACTTAAAGAAGTTTTTACTGTCAGACGACGAAGGACGTAAGCAAATCTGTTTATCTTATTACAGACTCTTTGAACATGGCTAGAGAAATTTAAGCTCTTGTTTAAGACTATACCAAGAAATAGCATGTCATTTGATGATTCAATATCAATATTTTGATGTCTTAACTTAAGGTTGATTTCCTTGCGTCCCTTTACATTGAATTGTACATATTTGGTTTTATTCAAGTTTATGTTTAATTTATTAGCCTCTAAGTAATCTATTGTATATTTAATTGTATTATTAATGTCAGATTCATAATTTATCACATTTTCAGATTTATTATTTATTATTATAGAAATGTCATCAGCAAACAGGATACAGTCATGTTCTATGAATTTTGTTGAGGTGAATCATGTTCTTGAGGTGATATACAGGTTTCTTGAGTTGACATAAATAAGTCTGCTCTTGCTGATGACATGAGGAGATGTCTTCTTTTATCATCGTGATATAAGCATCTTTAGCTAAGTTGATGGCCAAGAATTCTGATATTGGGATCGTGTCTATCATCTTGCTATGATTTGTTGCAGTTGGTACGGGAATGAGATGAAATATTTCGAAGGAATCTCTGCCGACTAAAGGTACTTTTATCTCAAACAGTAGGTAATCTTCGCACATTCTGGCCTTGATATTCAATAAATGATATATGTTTTGTAAACTAACATGTATATTCTCTATAGGCAGAGTTAGTTCACTTGAGATCTGACTTGCTATGACACTTAGCTCGTTTCTAAGTTGTTCAGGTGATAAGAGATGGAAGTTGAATCTTCCATGATAAACGTCGGTGACCGTATTCAGCAGGGTTTCTTGCATATTTCGCAGTTCGTGTATCATGTTACTTGCAGCTACAGCGGTCAACGTCATGTAATTTGCTTGTGAAATGTTGAACACCTCTGAATTAAGTATGTTCACGGCGTTTTCTATTTTAATTAGGTGTTTGTTTACTAATTTGTGTTGCTTATTGATGGCTTCCTCGCTTCTTTTCAGTAAATTATATTCGGCTTCGACGATAGATGTTTGATTTCGCCACAGTGATGCCAAATGTTGTTCATTATCATGTATGAGAGTAATATCTTTCTGATACTGCTCGGCAAACTTCTCATCTAGGACTCCAAACAGTGTATTAGCCACTGAGCCCACTGCGTTGATTAGACCGCGTCGCCTGCGCGAGCGTGTGCGCGTGTGTTGCGTCATCAGTATTGTATTATAGTGTTGCAGTTCGTCGTAGCTGTGACGTAGCTGCCATAGAATGACGTCACAATGCACTTCTTCGTTCAGTTTCTTGCATGTATCTTCCAAGTAATTGAAGTAATTTTCGAATGTCTTCATCCCTTGCCAGTATGGTTCCATCTTGTAATAAACCACTACAGTCCAGTCGTCTCTTATTACTTGCATATCCGAAATTTTATCGAAATAAATTCCTTGGTTTTGTTTCAGCGGTGTGTTTACGAAGGTGCATGATGTTGTTGTAAGTATGCTCATAAAATAAAGTAGAGCCAATACTATTGATTTAAAGTTGAAACCAATGTTTTTCACGCGTTTCTTGTTTTCTTCATGTATTGGAGATATACTTGCTGTATTAACTTGTTTGCTGTCTTGATTTGGGTTCTGATTGATAGGCAGTAAAGATAATTTAACTACCGGGCGTCTAAGGTAACCGTTCTTGGTTTTTAATGAAACTACTCGCACGTGTCCATCGGGGCCAGGGTGGAGTTCAACGACGCGCCCCATGGCCCACCGTCCCGATGGCAAGTTGTCGTCGTGTATGACTACCAGATCATTGATTTTGAGGTTTTCTTGATTTTGCTTCCACTTGCCTCTGGTAGTTAATTGAGTTAAGTACTCTGAACGCCATCTCTTCCAGATGTCGTTATATATTTTTTGACATAGATACCATCTTGTTCTGAGATCTTGCTCTGTTTCAAATAATGTTAGCACAGGTCCACTTGATAGGAAGTGCGATGGAGTTAGGTAATCCAGATCTTCTGGATCTTCACTGATGGCACACAATGGTCTTGCGTTTAAACACCCTTCTAGCTGTGATAATACGGTCGAAAATTCTTCGTACGTCAGTTTTTGTTCGCCGACGACGCGTTTGAGGTGGTATTTTAAGCTCTTTACTGCAGCCTCCCAGAGGCCGCCTGCTGAAGGCCAGGAAGGGGCGTTAAAATGCCATTGAATGTTCATCTCTGTTATTTCTTGCATAAAATGACTGTTGTTTTGATGAAGAGTAGATTGAAGTATCTCGTATTCTTGTTGTATAGCTTTACTTGCTCCGATAAAGTTGGTGCCATTATCACTATAGATATGATGTGGCTTTCCTCGTCTAGCAGCCCTTCTCTTTAGAGCGGCTAGGAATGCTGATGTGGTTAGGTCAGAGACAAGTTCTAAGTGTACAGCCTTGGTCGCCATACACACGAACACTGCCACATAACCCTTTGTGCACTTGACGCCGCGCCCTTTGCTGCTCTTTATCATGATGTGACCCGTAAAGTCCACGCCGGTGTGATAAAATGGGCGGGATGGGTTGCTTCTAGCGTGTGGTAAGTCACCCATGATCTGATGTTTCTTGTTTGTGTCGTATCGCCTGCACTTGACGCACCCACGTAGGCGCTTCTTGATGGCCCTGATGCCACCCACAATCCAGTATCGTTGACGAAGGAATGAGGTCGTTAAACGTGCCCCACCGTGGTAAGTGAGAGCGTGAGCTTCATCGATTAAGAGGTCGATAAGATGACTTGCATGTGGAATGATGATAGGATGCTTCATTTCCGAGCTTATCTGTGCATGTCTTAGTCTTCCGCCAACACGGAGGATGCCTTGTTCGTCAAGATGAGGGTTGAGGTTAAGTATGCTGCTTTTTGAGTTGATGATCCCGTTAGTTTTCAGGTCATTTATCTCTTGAGAGAAGTATTCTTGCTGTACGTGTTGAATTATTTTCAACTTGGAGAAACGGATTTCCTCTAAGGTAAGATATGATGGTAAGTTTTTCTTGTTTAGTGTAGTCAATTTAAATCTGTATAGCCACGCTAAGATGTGAATCAGTTTCTTGAACGTGTTATATTTTTGCATTAATTCCTTGATGGTGCTCATTTCTTGGTATGTAGATGTATTAACTTGTTTTTTCTGTTTCAGATCTTCACTTGTTTCGAACGACGCTTGTTCGGGTTGATCTTCGTATGAATGTAGCCAGCTTGGACCTTGCCACCAAAGAGAATGCTTTTCTAATTGAGTGACTGTCAGACCCCTGCTAGCACAATCAGCGGGATTATCTTGAGATTTGACGTATCGCCAGTCGCTTCCAGGCAATATTTCAGTCACTTGCTTGACTCTGTTCGCTACGAAGGTCTTCCATTTCACCATATGTTCATTTAACCATATCTGTCGAAACATTTTTTCGATATCAGCTGTGTATGCATACTTGTATTGTCGCCATTTTAAGATTAAAAACTGTAGATCTTGTTGTAGGTTGGGGCCTCTATACATGAGGTCATTGAGGCTCATCCCAGTAGAAGTTTTTGCAGATGCGTTAAACACAACTCTAAGTGCAGTTGTTGTCGACTCGTTGCGTAAGACACAGTGGTGAGGTAAAAAGTATTCCGGTGTCGTGTTGCCACGTGCAAGTTGCATGTGACCTGATGTTAGGTATTCGTCGATAAAAGTTTTGTAATTAATTGCGGTGTCATTTTGCTTCGTAAATTTTTGTTCCAGTTGATTGAATTGCGCAATGGCCCTGTGTTTTGACGTTCCCAATCCTTGTATGAAGTTGGGTTTTAGAGGAAGTTTTACTTGATATCTCCCATCCTCTCGTCGAACGGTTGTTGCTTTGTAAAATTCTATGCATGCTTGATCTTCAGATGATAATGATGACTCTTGTTGTGTAATGTCTTCAATTTGCCAAAATCGTTGTATATCTTCAATGTTGTTTAATAAGACGTTGCATTGTAATGTAGTTGTATTGGCGCTTCCGCTTAATATCCAACCAAATCGCGTTTGTTGCGCAATTGGTGTTTGATTGTTTTCTCGACAGATGCCATCCAAGATGATGTTAGAGTACACCTCCGCCCCCAAAAGTAGGTCGACGGGGCGACTTTTGTAGAACTCAGGGTCTGCTAGTTGTATGTTTTCCAGGAACTGCCATGATGGTTTCGATAATGTGTTACTTGGCAGGTTGTTAATTAGCGTTTTCATAATAAGCACGTCGGTTTGTAATGTATATTCGCAGTTATTTGACTTGATAGTTATGTTTATTATTCCCTTGCAGTTATTTTCCTTGGCTCCGATTCCAGTTATGACTCCAGTACATTGACGTCGTGGTAATGATAAAATTTGAGCTGCTTTCTCGGTGATAATTGATGTTTGCGATCCTTGGTCGAGTAGTGCTCGTAGTTTGTAGTAGTTGCCATTGGCGGCTTGAACTTGTACGATCGCAGTTGCCAACAGTACTTCGGGTGACTCATGTTGTTGAATGGGAACAGTAGTCGTGGAGGAGTTGCTGTGGTTGACCATTCTTGATGTACTTGGTCTTGCTGTGTTATTTGGTGATGCAAAGGCTTCGTGTAATACTGTGTTATGTTGACCTTGGCATTCTCGGCATCGTTTTTGCACTCTACAGTTTCCTTGGTGCTTTATTAGGCAATTGAAGCATAACTTGAGTCTTGATGCTGTATTGAGTCTTTGTTGTGGCGACATTGATAAGAATTTTTCACAAAAATAAATTCCATGATTGTTGTAATTGCATAAAGAACACTTGTAAGTTCTTAGTTGATTGTTGTTTGTGTTTTGTTCTGCCATGTTGTTATTGTTTGAGTATACTTGAAATCTTGTTTTATTTGGCTTTGGCGAAGCTTGATGTGTTAAAGGCCTTGTCGTTGGTGAATCTTGTTTTCTACGTGAGGACTCCATTGTTGTAAACTTGCATTCCAGGAAGTTCAAAAAATCTGACATCGTTGGTAGTTCACGTGGTTGTTCCAGACATTCATTGTAGTCGGTGAATGATTCATTATCCAGTTTTTGTGAAAGTAGATGTACTAGCAACGGATCCCATGTGCTGATATCAATGCCTAGGTTTTTTATGGCATTGAGGGTTTCCAATGTGGTGTCGTGAAGGCGCTTGATTTGATGTAAGGATTGTTGCTGTACGGCAGGAATTGATAGCAAGTTGTTTATGTATGAAGTGAAGATAAGTTTCTTGTTATTGTATCGATGGTTGAGTATTTCCCAGCATATATTGTAGTTGTCGGAACTAATTGGTAGATGTTGTATCAGCCTGTCTGCTTCTCCTCGCACCTTGCCCTTGAGGAACTGCATTTTCTGGGCATTCGATAACGAGGGGTTGTTGTGTATTGTTTCAACGAACAAGTCCTTGAAGGAGGTCCACTGATGGTAATTTCCACTGAAGGTAGGTATATCCATCTGAGGAGTGGATTTTTCCCGATGGGATACCGACCAAAGCTTGCTGTTTATGGTTCGTTTGATGTTGTTATACATTTGCTCGTATGATGAAAATGCTCTATCGTATTCGTTGTTACTGGTGCCTTGAGTTTCGCTATCAATCTCCCAGTGGAGACTGTCAATGGCTGACCAGCGTGATTGCAGAGAATTAAGCAGGTCTTCCAACTCCCATTTCTCAGTTATAGAATCGATGTTGATATTGGATGTCGTTCTATGAAACGCTCTGAAGTTACTTGCTTGCTTTTTCAGTAAGTCTTCTGTTTTGCTGTTAGTACCACGCGACTCCTTGGGTGTAGCTGGAGCCGTGGATGTCGATGGTGCTGCTAATGGTGTTGCAGGTTTGAGTAGGGGAGTCGGCGGCCTGGATTCTGTCATTGGCTCGTACATTTGCAGAGCTGTTTTGATGTTTTCATACGTCGACTTCATATGTTCATACTTGTTTTCGGTGAAGTAGGCATGAGACTTGTTTTGACACGCCCACAACTGTATGTGATTGTTGTTGAATTCTACCCAGTAATTGTCTAAAGTAGATATTTTGCGTTTAATATAATCTGCTGTTTTTCTTTCACGTCCGTCTTTCTTGAAATTGGTTTGGATTTTGTAAATTGCATCTATGAGTTGCTCTTGGTTTGCTAAAATATCTTCCATTGAAGACATGCTTGATTATTGCTTGAAATTGATTGAAATTGCTTGCTATAAATTGTATTTGTACCTGATTTACTTGCTTTTTGATGAGTGTTCGAGTGTTTGATTAATGCTTGCTTGTTTCTTTATTTCTTACTTGTTTCTTGATTTCTTACTTGTTTGATGAATGCTTACTTGTTTCTTGATTGCTTACTTGTTTCTTGATTGCTTGCTTGTTTGATGAATGCTTACTTGTTTCTTGATTTCTTGTTTAATGTATTTGCTTGATTCTTGATTTCTTGTTTAGGTACTAGTCCCCAATGTCCTTGCGAACTCTGTACAGATTATGCGCCTTCTCAATCCAGTTGGTGAGACCCTCTTCCGGGAGGCCAAATGGACCGATTCGCTCCGTACGCGAGATTCACAAAGCACTGAGTTTTCTTGATTGTAGATAAATCCGGCTCGAATAAAGATGTATGGTCTATTGCTAGCTATACACCTTTCTTGATTATGTTGATTATGAAGAGAATGATTCAAACTCCTTGTTGAATGTAGATATTTATTACTTGATTACGTATAAAGGTACAATAATTGATTAACGAGAGTCGCGGCCACTTGTTAGGCTGCTAAATCGAACACTAAACTTAAAATAATGTAAAACATAAAATATAAAATTGGGTCAGCCGCGCATAGCAATATATTGCTGATGTTTGCAATTGTACGGTGACGCACCGTACAGAGCGGCTGTCCTTCCTGCAGCAGCTGGCCCGCCCATGGGAACGGCGAATAGATAGGTAGGTGCGTAGGTTTAACTCAGAAAAACTAAATAACAGGTAGGTATTATAAGTGTACATCGAAATGATTTTCATAGCAATGTCATATTGTTAGAAGTTATACCTTATTGTTAGAAGTAAGAATAAGAATAAGAATAAGAAAAACTTTATTTGACACAAAAGAAAACAGAAAAACAGAACAAAGGGACTTAAAACTATACACGCATAATATTTTGTGCCAAAAAGGCGCCCGCTCAGCATTAATCGAGCCACGCGTGCATGCACGCGTGCCCCGACGCTGGTTTTCAGCGGGTGCCTCTCCAACCAACATTTTAAATACAAAAAACAAAACATTAAACAAGACATTGACATTGACAAGAGGGCGCCACTATCTCACCGCACCAATTTTGCTATGTTGAGAAAATACACACAAAAAATAAAAAAAATAAATTAGGATACAACACTGGAGTCGACTCATGACGCCAGCCCCCCTAGACAAAATGCACTTTTATAAATGAATCAAAAATCGAATTTGTCAAAAAATCCATAGAAAAAAAGTCTTAGCGATCGCTTTTGGACTGACTTGCAAATATAATGTGCACTTTGTCCAGACCCACAGGATAAATGTCATGGCCATGGTTATGGCCAACCCAGTGTGCACCAATGCAAGGACAAAAACAAAAAATCACACAATCACAATTCACAGATCGACCAGACAAACATAAAATAAATTATTTCAACTTTAAAACTTTTATAAAAATGTTTAATAAATTATACCATTTAAATACCCTTAAGCTATTTTACTTCCCCTGTGAATGCCACAAAACTCAAAGGCGTGAAACGGGAAAAAAAAAACAGAGAAAAGAAAAAAAAATAAAAAAAAATAAAAGAAAATGGTTGAAGATTTATTGACGACCACATGCTGCCACGCAACAAAAACGTGATTTCACCCTTGGAACTGGACTTCACCACTTTGATTCCTGATTTTGATTTTGAAGAAGGTGATTTATAGCTACACACTACAAAGGTCAAGCCAGAGAACAGAATAAATAAAATAAAGCAGGCCCAAGACGACGCTAAACGGAGTGCCCGGCGTTTTGATTTCCACCCATTGCCTTGGTTTTTTGGCATGAAGTGCGAGTAACTTGGTGAGAAAGCTAACCATTTACATAAAGTTTAGTTCGTTACATCGAATTTAATAAAAATAATACTAATTAACTTTCCCCCATAGGATGCACTCATGCGCAGGGAGGGCCCCGAGAATGAAAATGGGGAATAGGAATGGGAATGGTGCAACCTTGGAAGAACCCAGCGCTCTATGATCATGATCACGGCCTCTGTCCATCATTTTACTGCGGCTTACCGGCGCCAGGACGCCCTGATAGGTCTCCTACGCTTGCCGCGCATGACCCGTTGGTAAGTAACCCATCATTGTCAATCTTTTGCAATTCCATTAAATATTTTCTCAGATGATGTTTAAAAGTGAATTTTGTTTTCAGGGCGCGCAGAGGAGGAGGCAGGTCGTTCCAGCACCGGGACGCCGCAAATCTGAATGATCCGCGAAAAGCTGCTGTGCGATGTTTGGGTGTAGCAAATATGTGAGTGCATAGCCTCTTTGGATATCTACTCTGAGCTTGGGCCCATTCCAGTTTGCTGAACAGATACTTAGGCCTCGCACTATCCAGTATGCCAAACAACATGGTGGCCAGGTGCAATCTTCGCCGAGCAGCCATCCTTAACATGTTTGATGAGTTTAGGAATGGAGTGATGTGTGATCTCGGAGGAACAGTGAAACAAAAGCGGGCGCATGCGTTTTGTACCCTTTGAATGAGACGTGACGATCTACCCAGCAGGCACGGGCCATACACTGTGTCACAGTAGTTAAGTTTGCTCAATACGAGTGACTCACATAAAGATATTCTAAGGCTTTCGCTTAAATAGGGCCTCAAGTTGTATAAAATCTTTAAGCGGTAAAAGCAGTTCTTTGTGCACGCGCGTCAGGCGCTCGTTCACGAACACCCGGCCGCTCCCCTCCGGCACCCCGCGGCGCGTGCGCGCGGCCCGCAGCAGCTCGTCGCGCAGCTGGCGGCGCGCCAGCCGCACCACCACGCGCCGCGCCCGCGCGCCCTCGGCCGGCGGCGCGCCCACGCGCTCCGCGAACACCACGTCGCGCTCCTCCAGCGGCACGCCCAGGCGCGCGGCGAGCACGGCGACGCTGTGCAGGACGTTCTCGCCCTTCTGCTCCGGGAGCTGGCCGATCTCGAGGTCCGCGAGCAGGGCCTCCTGGTCCCGGTCGTTCAGCTCGAGCCTGAGTCCCGCGACCGTCCGCTCCAGCTCCGCGACCGACGCCGCGCCCTCGCCAGCCGGGCCCGGACGCTCCGCGGCCTCCAGTCGTCGCTCGATCGCGTCCAGACGCGCCGCGTTGGCCTCGTCGCCCTGGTTGGCCTTGAGCTCCAGCGCCTTCATTCGCTCGTCCAGGCCGACGACGTGAGTCCTGCAGCTGTCCACCCTCTCCGACAACTGCAGCAAGCCGTCCCTGAGAGACTTGATCTCGGCTCGCCTGGTTTTCACTTCGTCCCGCATTTCTTCCCTAAATTGGCGAAGCTCGCTCATCATGCTCCGGACGGCCTCGTTTAGCGAAACCAGAGCTGGCTGGACGCCGCCAGTCGCCGGAAGTACCCTCTCCTCGATGCTCTGTTCCTCCGCTGTCTGGGTGTCATCATCCAGAGACATCCCCGTCTCGTCCAGACTCTCCGTGCGGGCCGCCGCGGCCGCCCGACGGGTGGTTACATGGCTGACCTCCGAGGACTTGACCGGCGTCTCGGTGTTGTCACCCCCCTTCCGCTGGCTACAGACGCATTCTGGGCATATCCACCTGCTCTTGTGCTCCGACGTCATAGTGTTGTAGAATCTGCACTCGGGAATATTTACACAATCTATGTGCCAGTACTGCGCGCACCTACAACATTTCAGGTATCGCCTGTCTGTGATATTGCGGCGGCACCCTGCGCAGGCGGGCATCTCCCCAGTTTTGTTTGTTGCGGGTCCCCTTGTTGCCATTTTGAATTTTGTTTCAGAAGTAGGAGCAAACTAATCAACAAAATCACAAAAAAAAAAAAAATAAACAAAAAAAAATAAGTTCGTCTGGATTTGAACCGGGGGAAACACGATGATTCTGTCCGTTGCTTTTACCACTACACCAAAGTTGCTCTTTACGAAGTGTCGAAATTTCTGATACTGTGGGGCTGATGGTAATGCTCAGTTGAGGGTGGTTGTTTATTATTTTTAAAAACTAATTGCAGGTCTGAGAGCTGTGAAGAGGTTATATTATCACTAGGTCCCTTTGATCTTGAAGTAAACGCCGTTTCAGACACTGCAAATGACCACTGTATCAACCTAATGTTATAACACTTATCACTGATAGTCCTTAAGCGAGTTATGTTAAGTTTTTTGAAATGTTTCAGCACAATAAATGTTCACTATTTTTGTCCGTATCTGTTGTTTTTTCGTGAGGCCAACGATATCACAGATGCATTGATGTTTGACACGCCGAAATATTTTACATTTGTACGATTTTGCAACTACTACATATTTTAAAATAAACAATACTACGGAGCCGATGTAAACAGTAGCACAGTGGTGCCCTCTCTCTAGTAATATATATATAAATATATATAGTCTCTAAGTAAATAAATTAATACTTATACATTTTTATATTTTACTTGGAAGAAGATATGACTCTAACAACACTTATGTACACTTTATTTGAATAAATCGCCAAATATACCACCGCGGAGACCCCAACCGCGTCTCTGCGTGCCATTGAATCGTATGAGCGTATGGATTTTTTGCGTTATTTTTCACAATTTCCATTTTTAAAAATTACCTATCGATAGCTTACTTTATTCTGATGAATAAATGTCATTACAAGTTTTTCTCTAAAACTGATAATTTGGCTAGAAAAAAATAATTTCTATCCACGCAGTACGCCGGCAGCGTTCGGATCGGATATAATGACGTCATCGTCCCCGCGCCGGGCGGTCAGTGAACTTTTTTAGTAATTTGGCCATAACTTCGTCAATTTTTGTCGTAGAACAAAAATTTTTGCACTGTGTATTAAGGATTTCTTAGCCCTATAAATCTGCATTCACAGCTAAAAATCGAAATGATCCTCATTAGCTTTTTCTCATCTCATCTGAGAAACTACGACCGCACTGTTTTTTTACGCGCCAAAACTGTGAGTGGTTAGCTGTAAGTTTAGTAAAAATTTGTATCAGAATTATTATTCTCAATTGTTTTGTTACCAAAATAAACACATCAAGTTAATTTTAAATCTGTAATAAACAGTTTTTCAGTTCTCAGTCCTTTTGTTATTCAACTAGGAAAACGTAAGCATTCTTATTCCTAACTTACATTCTGTAATCTTACATAAAATGTATTTCAAGAAATTATTAAAAATCAATACAACGAAGAGTCAACCCTACCATGACCCATGAGGGTCGCAAAGGCCCGCACACTGATTCACACTGATTCATACAATCCAAACAGCGTACATCACTGAATGATTCGACAATTACGAGAGTTTATCGAATCAAGTGGGGTCGCTCGAAGCGATTTTAAATGGTTAAGTGTTATTTACTTGTAAGTGGCTCTAGGGATTGTTACATTCAATCAAGTAGATCGGCATTGTAGTTTAAAGGGGTCTTGTAGACCGAGTGTGGTTTTATTGGGTTAAAATTAGAAACCTATAAAGAGTGGAGATGGTATGAGTATCATTTTCTAATAAGAGTAGAGACTTAAAGCTGGTTTGCACCATCTAACTTTAGCTTTAACAAACGTTAAAAATGTGTCAAACTTCATACAAAATCACCGGTTATCGTTATAGTTACGGTTAAAGTTAGTTGCCACTCAGCCTAAGACCTAAGACACCCTGCAGACTACAGCCGATAGTTAGATGGGCTTTTAATCAGTATGAATATGTATTGAAGTGCGCACGTTACATTAATTTGGTATCGACCGATAAAAAATCTGTAGTCTACAGAGGTGTGTAAGATATCAAATCAATATTATTCCAAAAGTCAAGAGGAGACTATTTCGTTTCGTTTCGTTACAGCCAAATGACGTCCACTGCTGGACAAAGGCCTCCCCCAAGGTTTTCCACAATGAACGGTCCTGCGCTGCCCGCATCCAGGCTCTTCCCGCGACTTTTACCAGATCGTCGGTCCACCTAGTAGGAGGCCTGCCCACGCTACGTCTTCCAGCCCGTGGTCGCCACTCGAGAACTTTCCTGCCCCAACGGCCATCGTCTCTACGAGCTATGTGCCCCGCCCACTGCCACTTGATTTTAGCAATTGTAACTATTTCTTTTCAAAATTACTTTAATTGGGATTTGTGTAAATCTAAAATCTTTAACAAAACGAACGAACGAAACAAACAACATTCAAATAATTGAATAATAATAAAATACAAAAAATATTCAAAAAGGAACGTACTAAAGTCACTACTTATTCAAAGCATATCTTACGGTAAATGGTTGGTTGGATGCTGAAATATGCAAAACATAATTTAATAATTACTAATAACTTTTTTCAGCTCCCAACCCCATTTTGCATTAACAATCTACAAAACGCAGTTAATTATTCTCGCAAACTTTAACGATTAACTTTCGCAGTTATTCAACTATATCGCAGTTAGATGACATATTTTAATATCCAACCCACGGGTTCGACCCCCGGCGGGGCCAATGCGTTTAGTCGGTATTAAATATGATATTTTTCCATATCATTGTGTGATGCAGTTGGGGTATGAGGGATGGTGTTATCCAATAGTGAACAAGTGTTTTAATTGAATAGTAATTTTAATAGATATTGGTATTTTATTAGATTTTAAAAACTTATTACTTGCCTATGCGTTGACACAGTCGCATAAACTTGACAACACAAGCTTACTCCAAATGTAATAAAGACGTGTGGCAAACAAATTGGTTACTTTTTGGGTGTTACGAACTATTTGACGCTGACTGTACCTACCACGTTTTTTCAGAAACCTTGTTTTGGCCTCTATGTTTTGTAATCACAGCGTTAAGAATTGAATATTGCATGATACGATCATAAATTAATGTACTGTACTGACATTATTATCATTTCAGCTACAGGACGTCCACTGCTTCTGACACAGGTGACAGAGATTCTTCCGCCTCTTTTCAGCACCATCCCATATGTTGTCCCGAAGTGGTGTTACGGCCAGCTATGCATATTTGGGACGTATATTAGTAGTAAGCGCCTTGGATAGGCCCTAAGTACTCAATAAATGATTTGATTTGCTTGTTACCCTACTGCTTAATGCCATCCAAAATAACCAGATAAACCATGGGCTTACACCGTCGGTTTAACGGAGTTAACCGGCTCAATAACCGCTCTCCCTTCCCCATAGGCCGCCATTATTATATTTGTCGCGAGTCCCATCACGTCCCATGGGGGAGTTTTTCTCAATTTCCGTTCAGCAATCTACACGGGATTTGTAATAATTAAACAAACTACAATGGAGATGATTAGTGGGAGAGATTAGGTTTTAATTAGATTTGACACATAAAGATAACAGTACTTGGAAATGGTAAGATTTTTTAATGGACTGATGCTCGTTTTCACCATCAATCTCAAATTTTTAAGTGATCCCTTTGAAAACGAAATTCCTGTTAAGTGTTACCATAGGGGTCACTTAGAAAGTAGGGAATAGGGATTGATGGTGAAAACGGGCATAAATGTTATATTTTGCTATGGTGAGGGCTATGCTCGGTGTTTCTTTGCAATATGGAAACCATTGGGGAGGCCTATGTTCAGCAGTGGACGGCCTGTGGCTGAAATGATGATGATGATGAAATTTTTTTTTGATAATATCAAAATAACACTTTACGTACTTTTCGAATAAAATACTGTGTCAGATGTTTTAATCGCATGCTAGTAGCCTAGCTAGTCTCTCCATTTTTTTTAATGTTCCTGAAATCTTCCATTCATTTATGTTTTCCTAGTAAATGTCTACAGTCAATTACGGTAATATTATGTATTTTATTATTTTACTGTAGTATTCTGTAAGAAAAAATACTTTAACAAAATTCTTACAACTCCAACCCTTCACTGACGTAGGTGCGCATTGAAATCTTTTTTCCACTATCCCAACTAATCCCAACTAATCCCAACTAATATTATAAATGCGAAAGTAACTCTGTCTGTCTGTCTGTCTGTCTGTCTGTTACGCTTTCCCGCTTAAACCTCGCAACCGATTTTGATGAAATTTGGCATAGAGATAGTTTGAGTCCCGGGAAAGAACATAGGATAGTTTTTATCCCGGTTTTTGAAACAGGGACGCGCGCGATAAAGTTTTTCTGTGACAGACAAAATTCCACGCGGGCGAAGCCGCGGGCGGAAAGCTAGTATATTATAAATGCGAAAGTAACTCTGTCTGTCTGTCTGTCTGTCTGTTACGCTTTCCCGCTTAAACCTCGCAACCGATTTTGATGAAATTTGGCATAGAGATAGTTTGAGTCCCGGGAAAGAACATAGGATAGTTTTTATCCCGGTTTTTGAAACAGGGACGCGCGCGATAAAGTTTTTCTGTGACAGACAAAATTCCACGCGGGCGAAGCCGCGGGCGGAAAGCTAGTTTATTTATAATTTACAAACTTACTAATAGACCACTCGGAATCTATTATCGGACAATCTCCGGATCATTTATTACCGGTTATGAATGACTCCTTAAAATTGTAAAGGATCTGATGCGGAGCCGGTTGCCAGAAACGGGGACATGTGCTCGGCAGCCATCTTTTCATCACTATCATTTATCATTAATTCCAATTCCATCATTAATCACCAAAATGAGACTTAAAGAGAGAGAAAATGAACCGATGTAATGTTACACGAGTAAATACGATCGTCTAATGATACAATTAAAGATTAATTGTATTTCAAATTTCACAGTCCGTGAATGGACTGGTCGGTTTTGTTGTACCGATCGATTTTAGATTCTATGTCCACACTTTAAAGTGAATATTCATGTGAAATTTCGTCAAAAATTTCTGGCGTCGGCAGGTCTAAGTGATCAGTGTGAAATCGCTCGTCTTTTGTTAATGGTTTTCGGGTTAACTTTCTATCGTTATTGAATAAAGCGGTATTGTAGAGTTCATTCAGCATCGTAAGGGTTGAGTCTTTACAGATAGTGCAAATCATCCTGTTGCAATGCAGATCCATTGACAATTTCACACGTTTTAAGATCATTGAGTGCGTTACATTTAAATTCAGTTTAAATGCTACTCAATGACTGTTTGATTCTCTTTAGGGTAGAGTACTTCGAAAAAAAGTACCTACCCTTATAGGATAGCTTTTTTTTTCTTAGAATTTGTATCAAATATCGAGCATATTTAAAGTCCCTTGGAGCTGTAGACTTTTGTCAACGCAAAGAAAATAATAAAAAGATTATTTACCTACACAGTATATGTATATGTAACATAACACAATATAAAACTTATATGACAAGTTATTAAGTGTGGAAGCTGTATCTACTATTAATAAGACAGTTTGTAACATGTTACATAGCAAAAGTTATAACATGTAACATAATTTGGACGCACCTTTATGGTAACATCAAATTGGGGATTACCGCTATTATTATTAACACTGCATTTAGAATCAAGGAAACTAAGAATAAATGTTTAATCTAAGTACAATATTTACTCCCAGAAAAACCCCTATTGGCTTCAAAATAAGGTAAATTGTGCGACTAAAATTATTTGATAAAGCTAATCAAATAAATTTATTAATAAATGTACTAATTCTACGGCAAAGTGGAGATTTTGTTAATCATCATCAACATGGTTTCAGCAGGCTATGTTCTGCAGTGGATTTTGTATGTGTATCATCATTAATAATCACTTTATAAGAGCTGCATATCTATACTATATCCATACTAATATTATAAATGCGAAAGTAACACTGTCTGTCTGTCTTGCTTTCACGCCTAAACCACTGAACGATGAAATTTTAATGAAAGGCATAGAGATAGTTTGAATCCTGGGAAAGGACATTGGATAGTTTTTCCCGGTAGTAAGTGAGTTGCTTACGGTCGACAGTAGTACAAAGTATTGACTGATTTGTATACCTGTATCCTACCGAATTTTGTATTGTTTAGGCTTTTATCACTTTTTAAGTAAAAAAATATTCTCACTATATCTGGAATTGAGCTTTCCCTCTATTAATTGAAAACGAGCTACAAAATTATTCTCTACCATAAAATTTTAGTAGCACATTGATACAAAATAAATATTTCTTAATGGCCGTAAAGGCTATATGAAGAGGTTGTAGCCTTTTTAATTCATAAAAGTCAGATTCGTTTGGAAAAGTAAACATAATTTGTAAGATCAAAGTGATATATGAATATCAAAGGGACATTATAAAATATGTTGTTAATCCCAACGGAAGCCATCTTAGGTTTGTAGAATTTATAAACCGATCCACTTTCAGCTTAGGCGCAGACCACCGACTTATAGTCGGCCGATAGTGGGGCCCGGTTTTAATTTGCATGAAGAACCGATCTATCGGAAGAAAAAAGTCTGTCTGCGGGTAGGTTTAAATTACCCTAGGAAATAAAATTGAAAAAGTAATAAACAATATTTTAGGAGTTCAAACGCTCATTGCAAACGTTGTGATAAGGATAGAGACATGAGATTTTTGGTTTTACAAAATAATAAGATAGAGAATAATACAAAGTAATAAAATAAACCACCTGTTATGGGGCATTGTTTGGAGAAAATCAAATAACCAAAAAAACACGAATTAAAATGCAGATTTTTCTCAAAATTTAACATTGTTTTTATTATTTGTTGCCATTTTCTGGGTATTTTATGTATTTTTTTAGTATCGCCTGTTTTTATTTTATCAGAATTTACCTCTTAGTTTAAGTTATTACGTTTTTTTTAACAATAAGTAATTGAAAGAAAAAAAAATCTATAAAAAATATAAAAAAACTCAGATATTTTTTGACCTTTTTTTTGTCGATAAAAATAGGTCTAGTTTCAATTTTCATATGTGCACATTATCAAGACTCACCCTGTATAGATTCTAAGAGCGCTCAGCGTTTTACAGAAGTGGCTTGAGTCGTAATTTTTTAATAGTTATTCCTTGTAAGTCTCAAATGTGTGTTTCTTTTTGCTAGGCCTAAATAGGCGAAGGCGAGGCCACGTACCGGAAAACGCAGCGTGGGACGTCCACCCACAAGGTGGACCGATGACCTGATAAAGGTAGCGGGAAGGCGCTGGATGCAGGCCGCTACCAACCGTGCGATGTGGAAGTCATTGGGGGAGGCCTATGTTCAGCAGTGGACGTCCTGTGGCTGAAATGATGATGATGATGAAATAGGCGAAGCCAAGACCGGATTATGAATACGGCCCGAAGACGCCTTAAATGTCTGGCTGATGTGGATTGCAGCTAGGCCGAGGGCTGCTAAAGCTCAACGGTAGCATAATAGCTCTTGTCCTATAAACTGTGAATTATTGTCATTTGCGGCAGTATATGGAGGGTTTTCAGATAAAATTGTATTATTTCTCTTCAGGCCGATTTTTGGAGCATCGATGTATGTTTCCTTATTCTAAAAGATCGGCTGATGAATACTTATTCAAAATTCATCATAATATTGGAGAAAAAAAAAATGCTAAACTTGCAAGCTTTTCATCAATATTTTATTGTGTAGGTAACTTGCAGCTATTGTTTAGTTTTTTTTTTTAATTAAATTTATTCTAAGTTACACTTATTGCTGTATTATTTTAAAAAGACACTAAGGCTGAGTTGCACCACCTAACTTTAACGGTAAATATGACGATAACCGGTGCATTTTTTATGGAGTTTGGCAGATTTTTGACGTTTGTCAAAGTTAAAATAAGATGGTGCAACCCAACCTTAGTATGGTTCTGGTTAGTGCTTTGATATAACTTTGGAACTACTTATCTACCTATGTACTGTTTCTAGGTGTCACTCATGTGAGAGAAACAAACGGATAATAGGGTTCATACTGATGCTTACGTTATGTATGCCCGTTATTTTATTTTATACTAGCTTTGCCCGCGGATTCACCCGCGTAAAATTTAGTTTGTCACAGATCATCATAAATTATAGCCTATGTGTTAATCTGGGTTATAAACAATAATACTGTAAAGTTTCAACAAAATCCGTTCAGTAGTTTTTGCGTGAAAGAGTAACAAACATCCAGACATCCAAACTTTCGCATTTATAATATTATAAGTAGGATGACGGTTCATGATGATGATGCTCTGCATTTCAGTGTGCGATGAGAGATCTTCAAGGTACGTTATGTATGCTCGTTATTTTATTTTATATCATCTAACAATAGCATCTCACGATTTATCTGCGCTCCCCACGTATACTACACAGTAACAGATGTTAAAGCACAGAGTTGAAAAAACTAACAATACACGTAAGTGGAGTCGGTCACCAAATAATAAACTTTAACGACACCCCATTAAGGATTTATTCGTGATTACCGAATTATTTCGTAATTTATTACAAATAACTGTTATGTAACATTACTGGATTTTTTATAGCCTTATCACAGTGTATTAAGGGTCATTTTATTTTTGTTGATAATAAAATAAGTGACATTTGTAACTGCATTTGATTTTAATGATCCTCCATTCAGATAACACTATTGAAGAATTTAAAGGGTATTATTAAATTGGTCAATTTTATTAGGATTTTAGGGAGTTGTACCTACTTAAAAACCTTATCTAAGCACCTACTCTATTAAAATAACCAGCAATGATGGCAAGGGTAGGGTCTAATTATTGTTGGGATATGTTAAAGTTAGGCTCAGTTGCACCACCTAATTTCACTAAGATCGTCACTATAACGTTAACCGGTGTTTTTTGTACGGAATTTGACAGATTTTTGACGTTTATCAATGTTATAGTAAGATGGTGCAACCCAGCCTTAGTGTTTATTAACCAGTGAAGCTTCCTTCTTCACTTGTGGAAAATTTCAAGAATTAAATGCCCAAAACTAGAGTCATCTTCAAAACATTTTGTCGGTATGAGGATTTATTCTAAAGTACCTTCTTTTTCTCACTACACGAAACAAGAAGTGCTTAAATCTAGTATCAATAATATTTCTGTACTATGACCTTGATATTGTGCTAACGTGTCCTTATTATTATTGTCTAAGCACAAAAACCATTAAAATATTTTGGTTCATTACACCCAGAGCGTGGGCTCAAATATCACTCGAATGCCGATAATCGACGGGCCAATAAATTAAAAATATGACAGCTCTTGTAAAAACTACCAAACGCACAAAAACTCTATGAATGAATCCTTAATTTTCATTTTGGTTACAGCATTTTAAACTTTACAGTCAAAACTTTAGAGTATGAAATTCGTTGATGACATGGAAATGTACAATGGCCCTAAATGCAGTATTGAACACAAAAACATTTTGCAACTTTCAACTTTAACACTAGAAAATTAAGACGATATTTCTAATTTATGAATTGGGTTTACCGAACCTAATTAAGAAAATATCTGGATGCTAATTATCCATTTGTTTATTTGACACCACAAAGTATTCTTCAAATATGCGGCAGTAATGGTTCTGAAAATCGAATGTTCAGGCCACAAATTCAACTGAGCACAAAAAAAGTTAACCCGGGCCATACAAAAAATAGGATATCTGGCTAGTGACAAAATGTAAGTTCGTAATAAAGAAAAAAAAAACACTTTTATTTTGTTTCTAGTCCTTCCTCACGCAATTTTGTAAATCAGTTTATTTGGAACTCTTTTTTTTACTTATTTATTTACGTTTTTTTACATTCTGTCTGAGAATTTTTTTTATGAGGCATTTAAAATATTAATTTAACGTTTTTACTATTACCTACCACATCTGATCCCACTTTATCCTGAATTATTAAGGCTCAATAACAATTGAATTATTATTCTCGTATAACGTTATCGTAACTTTAAATAAAACAATAACGCTATCGGAGAAACAGTGAAAAGTTTGGTATTTCCCATTATTACGTCAACTTTACTAGCTTTAATTACGAATGTATGAAATTTTATAGAAATTAATTAATGCTTGTACATTTTCCACAGTATTGTGTTGCAATTTTAATGAGATTATGCAGTAACATTTTAAAATTAGGCAATTTTCGTACCATTTTAGATGTTCTGAGTCAGGTTAACAGGAAAACTGATCACAATTAATCTCATGAGGGCATAGTGTGAGTTTGTAGTATTATCGTAAGATTTCCTATGTACATTGCATGCAGAGCAATCGTCGTCGTTTCAGTCAAATGACGAACACTCATAAAAAACTCAAAAAATTAATTTTATTTTTGCAAGTACTTACACAGATTAGAGAGTATGGAGGAGAGATATGTACTTCATTACGAGGTCTCTTAACTTTCATTGGTTCTGCAACAGATTATAAAGGCTGCCATTCTGCAACTTAGGTTGGCATAAAATGTAAAATCATTCATTTAAATTGATATACAGATGAAAAAAGTTAGACAGATGTAGCATAAGTACCAGACACTTTTGGGAGATGCTGTGTATCAAACTGTGTATTAAAATAATAAAAAAAATGGCAGCTCCATTGTGGACTATAAATCCATAAACCCTCTAAAAAAGCAAAAAAAGAAACAAATTGTCAAAAACAGGATGCCCTGCTCGGTTGATTAGCGCGCGGCGCGATTAGTTCCGAGAGTGGGCGTTACGGCGCTGCCGTGACCTGTGACTGGCGCCAACTTTTTGCCGCGCGACTGTGATCTTTGACATGCGGTGGTTGCTTGATCTGTGGCAGTTGGAAGTGGAGCAGTATGTCTACTTTACTATTATTAGATCAAATTCAATTCGCAGTAATTTTATTGTCATTCATCCAAGATTAGAATAAAGACATCTACTCGTAGATGGATAGTCTAGTGACTCACTCGGTTTCTAGGCGTTCAAATTCTATGGCCGTAGTATTGTAATTTTACACACATGTATAGTTATATTATAACTATACAAAATACTTTTTTCAGAGCTTTTGAACCAGACATTGACTGTATTGGCCCCTTCAAATGAGGACCGAAATGAGAAAAAGGCAGCAGTAAAAGAAGAGTGTGAAAAGTTTTAGCATCTCTACATACTGTCTCCATTTACACTTTTTTGGAAAAAATACAATAATAAAAATTACTTTATAATACGAAGTAAGTTTGGTATACTGCTTCAGCTACTGCACTGTGGTAATGCTTATAGGCGGGTCTTTTGTCAATCTTTGTTTGTATCAATTTCTTAAGAAATAGTTTTATTTTTCCTAATTAATATTATGTTTAGTAATAAAATTTCGGATATCCTCTCTCCTTGATTATTTCTACTAAAATTACACATAAAATGAGGTCATTTGTTACAAATAAAGCAAAGGTTATCAACAAGTTTTACTTGTGACAAACAAACAATGTTGTATCGCCATTAATATACCGAATCGCTGAGGATTGGGTTGCCTTTTAAATGAAAAGTGTTAACTTAAGAAGTGTTGGGCAAATACCAAATTTGTAGAGAGAGAAAGGTTCCTTATGAATAACGACATAGCCCGACGGATTATCAAGCTGAAGTGGCAATGGGCAGGGCACAGAACTGATGGCCGATGGGGCAGCAAGGTTCTGGAGTGGAGGTCACGTACCAGCAAGCGCAGCGTAGCGCAGCGCACCCATAATATGGTGGAGAGTGGAGAAATTACCTCGTAAAGGATGCAGGAATGTGCTGGATGCAAGCGGCTGCAATGCCAAGCGGGAAATCTAGAAATCATTGGGGGAGGCCTATGTCAGCAGTGGACGTACTGTCCTGTGGCTGAAATAATGCTGATGTCGAAGGATTAAAGTGTTTTGAGTCATGAAACCAGTAGAGTAAAATAGCACGATAGTTTAATACTTAGCTTTACCTCTGTCGTAGTAGTAAGCATAAAGGTTAGATTTGCCTTAAATACTTTATAAGTGCTTTCATAAAGCTTACAAAACTTTTATAGGTTTTTATAAACACGGATCCCCAAGAAAAACACCTCTTTTTACAGTCGGCGAGTCTTTGCGGCGAAATTAAATATTGTAGTCGTAAATAACTTGAGCGCGTTAAATATGGACGATATTCGGCGACCAGCGTACGCCACTCAGTTGGCGGGCTGTTGCTTATTCGGACATTTTCAAATCAAATCAAATAGTTTATTCAGTACATAGGCCCTTTTCTTGCCTTTCCACCACTTCGGGACAACATTATGAGCTGGTGCTGAGAAGAAGTGGCGGAAGAAACTCAGCCTCTTGGGAAAAGAAAGTTTTTTACACACTTCTGTTGAGGAAAGAAAAATGCGAGAGTGAATAGGTACTTTACAGAGCAGATAATATGTACCATCCTACCGGGTGGAATTGCGGTCAAATAATATCTGCTTTGTCTTACATTAATAATAATAATATCCATAACTTGACCTGCATCTTACCTGATGAAAGTGATGATCAGACCGAAGATGGAAGCGAGCTTCACCCGGAATCCTATCCTGCTTATTTATTTAACAACAGATCCGTTGAAAGTAATTTAGCTCTGTGCAAGACCAAATGGAATCGAGCCAAATGCGTAATTCCCCATCTGTCGGATATTTTAGATTTCAAAGTATGGAAATATATTACAGGGGATATCCCAAAAGTGACTTTAATACGTATTTATAGAGTGCAAATCACATTGTATGTTCAAATTGTCAGCATTGAAGCATTGACGAAGGCTCGTGCGCGAATTAGGATTTATTTTATCGTTAATTTTTCATATTTATTGGAAACGTTGAAAGGATCATTCATGTAAGTATATTAAACTTAAATACAGGATATTATTATCCATTTATTATTTTGATAGAGCAGTGATCAAACTGCGTATAAATTAATTTTTAAAATAAATTCGCCAGACAATGTCTGATAGAGTGTTTTGCAAGAAAGCTCTAATTAAAGCTACTTTTAAGTTGCTAAAGCCATTCTTTTAAATGAAATCGAGGTAACAAACAATAAGAATCAATGTCAACCAGTAACCTACTAGTGTACAAGAAGAATGAGAAGTTTCTTACAAAATTTAGGAAATTCCTAACAAAATCCTTATTTTAGGCATCTTGTTCCTCAACCACACATTCCGTAATAAATAAAGAATGTCGCTTCTTTTTTTTAATTACGAAAAAAGGCCCGGGGTCAACAATAACTTTCGCCAGGCTGTTTAGGCGCGGCGCCTTTGCCACCCGAGCTACCTGCGGCGTCACGCTTCGTTACGCCATTACCGGCGGCTTCCAAATTTGAATTATTGCCGCCTTGCAATGCGATCTTTTTGGAATATAATCTATGGATTGCGGTTTGGCCGCGAATATTTTTTTGAATTAAAATTATTCTTTTTTTCGAATAAGGATCCTTTTTTCTAGGGTCGCGTCATAGCAAAGCCATCAAAGAAAATACAGGCTGATGATTCTTCTTCTCTATTCTTCTTAATTATCCCATTTTATTTAAGGTCAGCCTTCCTTGCTCTCATTCAACTTCAACCCAAGACTGTCTGGCTGGCCCACGAGAACTACTTACTCCTTGTTTAACATTATTTCTAATCCTTTTTATTTATTTATTTATACCTACTCGTATTTTTCTTTATTGAAAAGACTAGGTAATAATTATGACTAACATCATAATTTTTTCCGTTGAAATTCTTAAGTTATGGTAATGTAAAAATAATTTTCAAGGTAAACACTATCTCGTAACCACTATGCCTATACGGTTTGGAATTTCAATTGTTTTCAATTTGTACACAAACAAAACTGGGTAAGTCCAAAAAGGTTACGTTTAACGCATATTCTAATAATAACGGATTTATTTGTATTTTGTTTATGCGTATAATCCCATGTTGAACTTGATTAGTTATCGAAGGAAAACCCCAAACTAAGTTAATTTTCAGCCCTTAATCTAATTTTTGTTTCCTCGTCTGTCTTGGTGCTAGAACGAAAAGGAGCACAGAAGAAGAAAAATATAAATTTTGTATATTTTTAAGTTTTTCGGTTTTTTATTACATATAGAGAGCGGCAGATAATATGGACATTGGACAGGCCATTCTGAAAAAAAAGAAAGAATCACGTATCTCTAAATAAAAAAAAACGAAACCTATTTACCGCCATAATTGAATGAGTTCCAAATTCAAACCTCCAACATTTCAATGGGACATTACAAGCGTTTTCGAGTGCTGTAATACAATCAACTCATCACACCATTCTGGTTACTCGATTATAAATCAATCGATTGTGGTTGAATCGAATCGAATGGAATCGATGCCGGTGTGGTCCCGAATAGTTAGTTAGCTATTGATTGGATGGGTTGGTTAATATTAGATTCGTTTAGTAAAGTGTGAACGTAGATGTAAGTACGAGTAGTATCAATTGTTGACCGTGGTAGGTATATCAGTTACAAAAAGTTTTACTAACTATATTTCTTAATAATGTCTGTTTGGAAACGGTGGGAAGTCAATGGAAAGATAGAATTAATCCTCAATTAAGTAAGTACTAGTTTTTGCCCGCCGCTTCACCCGCGTGAAATTTAGTTTGACACAGATCGTCATAAATTATAGCCTATATGTTATTCTGGGTTATAAACAATAATACTGTAAAGTTTCATCAAAATCCGTTCAGTAGTTTTTGCGTGAAAGAGTAACAAACATCCAGACATTCTGACATCCTGACATCCAGACATCCAAACTTTCGCATTTATAATATTATTAAGTAGGGTAGCTAAATAAGAATAATTCTTAATTTATCAAACATCAAAATAAATCCATAAATGTTTCAGATTAATATTTCACGTTAGATTTATGTTTTATATTTTTTATATGACTTTAACTACGCCAATTTTAGTTTTCAACTTCTAAATTCGATTTTCTCAACCTAGATCACAACCTAGGAAGTTTCGTTACAAAATCACAACATTGTCAACTAACTACGAAAATAAGAATTATGACAGAACCTTTAGGTTATCGTAGCTATGTGATATTACCTACTGATGTTGTAGATGTATCTTTTTCAATAAATAAATTAGAATTCAGAAGAAGACTTTAAAACTCTCATAGAATAACTAATAGTTAAAAAATTCATTAACCAAGACCACCATATTGATGGTACTGGATTAGCATAAAGACGTCTCGTGACAAACAAATGCGCTTATCTGGCCAGATTGCTGAACACGGGCTTAATTGGTCGTCAATATACGACCTAATAAGCCGCGATAGGGATGCGACACACACACGAGTACCGTTTATAATACCGGTAAAAAGGATAGAGTTAGTGACGCATACAAAATTATTGTATTTCAGCAGAAGCATAATCTCGTTTTGGATTTGACTGGTTATTTTTAGCAGTTTGATCTAGACCACATCAACACCTTACGAAAAAGAGAAGCACTTAAATTTTTTTTTGGTAGTTCAAGCAACCGGTTCCACTTAAAAGGTGACATTTTATACGTGATTAAGATACTTAGGTCAGTATTCCCAAAAGTAAATAAAACGTCTGGATTGGTTCGCGAGTCCATTCCTGGTAGAAAAAGGTTATTAAAAGTAATTTTGGCTAAAATATAGTAATAGAGTATATTGCTACTGCTTTACATAGCTGTCTTGTTTCTTAAAGAATTGGAATAACACAATTTAGCTAGACGGTCTTGTTTCTAGCAATCGATTGCCCAGGCAACCCGAGAGAGTACAGTTGTTTGAATCAAAAGGACAAATGCCGCGAAGAAATAGTCACCAACCGAAACTTAAGTTCAAAATAGTTACCGGCAGAACCGGTAGAGTGTAGCCCTAGTACCGGTCGCTTAATTAAGATGTAGGCAGAGCGTGGCGCATGTCCGCTAACGAGTGCTAACACGTCGCGGAGCCGCGCTTAGTCTGTAGCGCTGTGACCACACTGAGGCACTTACCGGTAAAACCGTATGTACTGACGATGGCACATCAAGAAACTCAGTGGCGTCCTGATGTCGTGCCCTGAGTGCCGAAGCAACTGCACACACTCAGGAGGATTTGATGAGTGCTGCTGACAACGCCACTCTTGTGGCGGAGTTTTGGGCTGACACTGTGTAGGTTTGCTGTCGACACGAAAAGAAGAAGTGGCGTCTTATCACGCTGTAATGTAGGCTATTTTGCAACAAAAATGTATTGCTGTTACTTAATCAAAATAATATGTGGCACGCTATCGTCACATGAGCGTAGGGTGAAAAAAAAATCTTTTCATTCATCATTTCAGCCACAGGACGTCCACTGCTGAACATAGACTTGACAACAATGATGACAGCAGCCTATATCTGGCCTCTACCTGCAACATTTATAAATTCGTTCGTATGTTTCAAACAAAAGACGTCAGCTGCTGAATAAGGATTTCCACAACCAACGGTCTAGATTGCCCTCGCATTTAGGTGCTTTTCAAAATCTTTCAAGGACATCGATCCACAGATGTAGAGTATACTTAACAGTTGGCACCCCTGTCGATTGACAGGACCTTACTCTACAGTGGCGCCATCTTGATGAGTGCAAATACGATAGTCCTCCTACCACTTTAGCGCTCACAAGTTGGCGCCACTGTCTTCGCTACTAGCAAGTGACAGGACCTTACTCTACAGTGGCGCTAACTGGTGAGCGCTAAAACGATAGCCCTCATTGGAGAGGTTTGTACTCCTGCAGTAAAGACTAAATGACCTGATGATGATAATAATGACGTTTCACCTCTTCTCGTAAAAAGGACGTAGCTAGCAGTGTCAACTAGGTAATAATATGTACTTACTAAAACACCTACAAGGTGGACCGACGACATCGTAAAGGTAGTATAGAAGCCTGGACCCAGGCCGCTACCAATCGATCAATGTGGAAAGCATTGGGGGAGGCCTATGTTCAGCAGTGGACGTCCTATGGCTGAAATGATGATGATGATGACTAACTAAAAAGGTCGCCTAAACGAAGTGAAAGTGTCACCCGTATGCACACGCCTTAACCCTAAGGTAATGTTAATGAAGATTGTGTCCAGGATTGCTTAATTAAAGTTATCTTAAATGATTATACCTACTAGTTGCCTGCGCTTTTTGTAGACCAATTACAGCCAAGCGCAGGTATTCGAGGGAAGGTGCAATTGTTGTTAAGAGGTTAGATTACTGTTTTAAATTGGCATTTATTATGTTGAAATTGATTTGCATCTGATGATGATGAGCAGGAGGCTAGTTTCCTATTTAAAATTACTTTTAGTCGGACAATTACATTACACAAACATATTGGATATTTTTATTTGTCAATCAAACATGTAATTACGAAGTTATGATGCGTTGAAGTTCCGAGTGACGTCACAAAGTGCTACACTTTTAGGCACGCCTTGATGTCACGCACGGGCCTATTCTTTTGAACTTTGGCGCATTTTATCTCTTTTAATTTTCATTAGTTTGAAAAAGTGAATACGTGTCGAGTATTTTTTTGATAAGTTAACCGACGGACTACCTAATTCAAACTCTTGCTTTTTTACCCAGGAAACATCCCTACTGCGGGCACATAGCTCGTAGAGAAGATGGCTGTTGGGGCAGAAAGGTGACAACGGGCCAAAAGACGTAGTGTGCCTCCCACTAGACTGGGACCGAAGATATGGTGAAGGTTGTGGGAAGTACCTGGATGCGGGCAGCGCAGGAAATCCTTGGGGGAGGCCTTTGTCCAGCTGTGGAAAGAGAAAAATATTTTAAATTCATATTACGCCTTAGTCACATCCACCTAAAGTTTAAAATACGATGTCAAAAACTCAGTCACCAGCTTAAAGGGTTTTAAAGCCGTCAGACCATTATAACTTGCTAGACGCTGTATTTTGTTAATAAAGCCGACCAATAAAACGACACATACTAAAAGCCATTACTTACGTAAATCTCTATGCAAAATTGCTAACCGAGAGATACAAACGATGCCCTTTCATGCCCTGAAGGACTCCTGATTGCTATCAACAAAAGGACGCCTTTATAAAGGCTTAAAAGGACTAAACAATAATGCGCTTAAACCGCGACATAACTCAAAATTGGTACAACAACACCAATGACTGATTTGTTAGCAAAATAGGAGGTCGTAATAAACGTAATAGACTTTCTTTCACGTTTGACTTATCGATATTTATGAAGATTACCGTCGACAATCACACCTACTCTCAAGAAATCAATGGCCGCCCATTGCAAAGATTTATTACGCCTATTCGAGAGTAATCTCCTCTAATTCAGCGTAGAAAAACGTTCTTCGACAATCGAGTCTTTGTCATCCGACTCAATATATTTTAAATGACTCCTTGAGCGGCCTCTGCCGAGCCGGTCTTTATTGTGACGCGTTCCTTTTTCAAATCCGAATGGCGGGATATTTATTTTGAATTTTGAAATGAGAATAATTTCTTTTTTAGCTGCCGTCGTGTGCCAGGCATTAGCGCGCTTTGTCGACGTATTTAATGAACGTTGGAGGTCGGTGTTGCTTTTTTTATTTTTTATTTGTCGATATCTTTTTTTTAGTCACATGTTTGTGTCCGTTTTCGGTATACACTGGATGTCTACAAGTAGATTTGTGTTGGTCATAATAATACTTCACTCTATTAAAATTAAAGAGATTTTAATAGAATAAATTTCTTTTCTAAGGCATTTAGTTAGGAAATTTCATACGAATACAGGATTTAATTCCTATTAAAATTTTCCTTAATTTTGGGTTTCCCGTGCAAAGCTTTATCTGATAATGTTGCAAAAGCTAGGTAACTTACTTATTAGTTCTAAGAAAAATAAAGATTTCACCTCTACCTACCTACCTAAACTATTTCAAAAATACCTACCACTTACAAAAGCCCAAATTCAACTACACAGAAAAGAAGGTTTAAACATATTTGTAAATGCTAAATACCTTCGCTGACTAATATTTGTTTTAGATCATGCAAGGGGACAGCTTGTAAGCATCAAAGCTTGACACTGAACAACTTTACAGAAAGGTCATTTATTTGATGTCAAAACCAAAATCCAGTTTGATGCCTACTTTTTGGAAGACGCTCTTCGCAGGAGGAACTGTAAGGCTCAGTTAATAACTCAGGCTGTGAGATCGGAGACAAAGGCTCGGGCTTGCATTAATTATTGCTAACGCGTTGCTAATTGAGCTCCTTAGCACCGCGGCAAAGATTAAGCGGACAGATAAGACATGCATAATTTCGCTGGCCTTAAACGGACAAGATTTGGCTGGCGTGAGAAAGTCCGCTAAGTAATGAGGCGCCGAGTATGTTGCTTTTCGTTTATTCCCAAACATAAACGATCGATAAGTAAATTTTAAGTTTTGAATAAATTATGGCTTATTGGTCATTTATGTAACAAAAATTCCTCAAACAAGTAAACATGTTTTTCATTTTAAAAATAAAGGACACATAATTTTTGTTTCTGCTACTAGTGCCACACGGAAAAATCGTTACGTATTAACTCATGGAATTCCTATTTTCAAATCAATCAAGACCTAATGGGAATATCGATGATAAGAATATCAGAACTGTTAAAATAATATTATGTCTGCTAATTCCTCTGAATCTTTCTCGCTGAGTTTTCAATTTTAGTTATTAATATATCTGTAATAATCACCCCAAGGAGATAGTTGGCTGGATGAAATAAATAGAACATCGTGCTCCATGGAGCTCTTGTAGTTTTTTGCTAGCACTAAACGGCTGCAGTTTGATTTTTTTTGGTTCGATTGTTTCTTTTTGAAGGAAAAAGCAAAGGCATACACCATACAGCCTAAAGTCCGAAATAATGATGATAATGATAACACCATTTAGTGACATGTTTTAATCTTTGCCAGCCAATACAAGCCGCTAAAGACAATGCCCGCCGGAGTCGTGTCCTGATGGTTTGCAAACACCGGCGCAAACAACTGCACAAATCAAAGGAAAATATTAAAAAGCTCTTAACATTATTGCTTTAGCAGGTTTTATTGTTTTCGCATTGAACTTCCTTATGACATGTGCTTGCAAATACCAGAACTTTGAAAATATGTTGCAACTCTACCTTAAAGTCTCTATTTAAACAAAAATAGTTTGTTTGTCAATTACATTCAAGTACAGTAGATAAATTATGGTAACATTAGTAAAAGTTAGGCGTTGATATTCGGATGTAATCATTAAGGCTTAAAAACAAATACTTGGATAGTCAATGATCATCAGATCATCTCTAGTTAATGAAGGATTTGGCTTGCACTCCATTTATTTATCTACTTATTGTTTTTCTATTGATTGTGTCTCATTACGTCGACGGTGATTTAAGTAATTAATAAGCGAATGACATTGAAGAAATATAATATCATTTAAGTTCAGACGACGGCACATTAATGTCACACTGTGGCATATGCCAGTCATAATAATTTTGCAGCAAAAACGCATAGTCCGATGTGCTCTTTCAAAGTCAAATTCAAAATTTCTTTATTTGTTTAGACTAATAAATAGTTCTTACAAATCGTCATATGCTCTTAAGGAGCCTCTACATGTCTCATAATCTTTTTACCCTACCAGCGCTTCGGCTTTATCCGGCGTGCTCGTATATTCAAGTCCAAGTTTTTGTGACACTAAAAATTAAAACTAACCCTAGAGTAACATAGTTTTACTAATTACTTTATATTGTAAATTACTGGGTTGTTTAAGTGAATAAATATTTATTATTATTATTATTATATGTTCCTTGTGGTCAAAGTTGCCGCCTTCCCACCAAAGTGTTCCCACAGGCATTAGCTGATTTGCTAATGCAATTGGCACTGTATCTACCAATAGGAAGGGCTCTATTGGTCTGTAGTTTGCGGTACGGTACTCTTCCGCCTTTCTGTTGGTTTTCCCATAGGAACTGCTTGGGAATACATAGTGTTGCCAGTAATTACGAGAACGCATTGGCACTTAGTATTGGGAGAGTGACGTCATACATATTAGCAACAGATCCGACCATATTTTTACGTCATAGATATTTGTTGGTATAAAATACTTGTAGACAGATGAGAGTTGAGCCCCTTTAATCTGATTCAATAATAAATAAATAAATATAAAAACAGGTTGCATATATTGAGGACACAGCAAGGATAGGCTAAATGGACGCAGTGGACTGATGACCTATAAAATATAAAAAAAAGATTACGGGGAAGACAGGATTCAAAGAGT
Organism: Ostrinia nubilalis; assembly: GCF_963855985.1. Lineage (NCBI taxonomy): Eukaryota > Metazoa > Arthropoda > Insecta > Lepidoptera > Crambidae > Ostrinia > Ostrinia nubilalis. Next base: position 7,334,269 of record NC_087111.1, on the reverse strand, counting down.
TAGTTATAAAGCTTTTGCTGTGCGTTCTGTTTTGTTCAGATGACGATTAAAAGACGATAATGTTGATTCTGTGGTAAAATACAGATCTAAACAGGCACTAGAGAAGTTTATGTCATGGATACTGTTTCTAGCATTTTGTTTTTACATTTTTCTTCGAGTCTTTTGGTTACGGGACTTCCCGCCTTTCGTATCCAATGCTGTAACTCTTTTGTAGCCAGGATCTACAGCTTTACCGCCAATAAAAACCCAACCAATCTTTGGTAAAAATAATTCTTCTCCTTGATCTACTTAGTGTAAGACTGATTAATAAGGTATAGACAGTCTTCTTAGAATGTTTACAGTTTACTAATGATTGGTTAATATTTTGTACTAACATTAATACAACATCAGGTACCTACCCAATAAAACATGAGATCCAAGGAAGACAATATTTCCCACAACAAGTGCTAATACACGATAAGTAGGCTCGTTCGAACTCGTTCTATGGCAACACAGTTAGTAGTAGTTAGTGAAATTACCCTAATTTCTCTAGAACTGTTAATAGTCATACGTATTACTTTATAAGGTAAGAGTGAGGTACATGACACCATTTGGTTCTATTAATGAATTTAAGACAAATACCTAATAGATTTTGATGTTAAGGTAAAAAGTGTTAGAATCAAAAGTGCAGTAGGTACGGGACTATTCCCACCTCTCTTTCCCACCACTGCAACTCCTGTGTAGCCAGGATCTACAGCTTGACCGACATAAAAACGCAACCAATGAAGGTCAAGTTTGTCCCGGGGGAAAGTTAAACTGTCATTGGACCCGCAACGAAATTAATCAGAAGAACATAGGAGGAGTTCGAAGTTAAGGTTCGTGCAGTAGGTATGTGAAATAAGTATTTAATTACTGAGGATATTTTATCTTCGTAATCAGGTACCAACGCACAATCATCTTTGTGTTAAAGTAATTTAGCAGGAATTGAAACCTGCGTTCTGGGATAAAAATTGTACCTATTAAACTAAGGCTGAGTTGCACCACCTAACTTTAACCGTAAAAATAACGATAGCCGGTGCTTTTTGTAAGGAGTTTGACAGATTTTTGACGTTTGTAAATGTTAAAGTAAGATGGTGCAACCCAGCCTAAAAGATGTAAGCGTGTTATGATGTTATGTAGAGACCCCCCCAATATAACCGAGCAGTGTAATCGCCTCAATCGCAAAATATTGAAAGCTAACCCTAGATAGGTGTGGAGGCGCGGGATAATTTGTGCGGTAATGCGCGCTCTAATGAGTCGTAATAAGAGCCACCCAGCGAGCGTGCACCTGTCTTGATAGTGTGGAGACAGCTTTAGGCATAAACAATTACGATTTAAGTGCGTCTTAATTCAAATTCTTTATTGCTATTAGACACTGGGCATAGCGAAATTAGAGAAAAGGAGGATAAAGATTAAAGACTCTTGGATTAGTAGTATATTAACTTCCATGAGCTTTATTTTCTTGGTAGTATGTAATAATTTTATTTATTGTACTTTAGTCTGAGCATCTGAGTGTACTGTAGACCAAATCCTGAATTTATTTTTAGTAAATTAGAGAAAAGAGGAAAATGCTCGTGCAGTGAAAAAATACACTACGAAAGATTGTAGTCACACCGCGTTTTAAGCTCTTAGAAGACTTAAGGCTAGAGCTAGAATAAATATTTTTATAAAACATACAGAAAGCCTTATTTAAATCTAAATGATTAGGAAATCTTTCCGTTCATGGCAGAGACAGCATTATTAAGAACTAGATTTGTTACAATGGTTTTAGCACCTCCAAACTAGACTATGTGGAGTGATTACACTCTAGAATACCAAACTAACAAAATATTGAAGCCGTCTCTCTACCCCCTTAGCCGGCGAGCGTATGTCTCCGTGTGCGAGCGCCTTACGACTTCATTAGAGCGACGAGCGAGCGGTCACGAGCGTTCGAACCGCGCCGCACTTGTAGGCTTAGAGCTGACACTATTTAACAATTGTCAAACACTGCTATTACATAAGTAAGCAAATAATATCGTTTAACATTCAACTATAAACGCCTGGGTCTATAAGGAATCACCACTTATCAGATCATCGTCATCATCAAAATCATCATAGTAGATCATCATCATCATCATCATTTCAGCCATAGGACGTCCACTGCTGAACATAGGCCTCCCCCAATGCTTTCCATATTGACCGATTGGTAGCGGCCTGCGTCCAGCACTTCCCTGCTGAAGTCCGTCGGGCTATGTCAGCGACTTTAGTTCGTTTACGGATCTCCTCTACATAGCACGCTGTTTAACTTAGAGCTTCTGTATAAGGCCTGTAGTGAGAGGCCACGTAGTAGATAATTCAATTTAATCTACAGACTATCTACGTCTCAGTAAGCCTAGCATGTTATGCTCAAAGGACTGGCGACGTCAAGGAGATAGGGCACCGACCGAATAAGTAAAGCGGAATATCGTACTTTGTGCGTGCAGCGAAGTTCGGAATCATACTTTAAACTGGCTCCAGTACCCAGGCCTATAATTGAATGTCAAAGCGGCTGTCACTGCTTAATTAAGCCAACAAAGTGCAGGAGTCGCTCTATTTTATACGCGAAAACAAAAAACGAGGTTAACAGATACCTATTTTAAGTCATAGTGTAGAAAGAAAACGAAACATAAGTGTGAAGTGTCATTTATGTGTTTATTCCTCAACAAAAAAGTTTTGCTATTTCCTATGCAAAACTAAAGCTGGTCCCTATCCCCAGGCCTATAATTGAGTGTCAGAGCGGCGGTCACTGCTTAATTAAGCCAACAAAGTGCAGGAGTCGCTCTAATCGCTCGCTCGCGACGACACTAAAGGTTAGGTGTTTGAAGGGCTGACTCACGAACTTCGCTTTTCCCTTTACTTTAGATTTTTCGTTTTAAGAGATAAGTGAACGGTCTTTATGGCTCCAATAGAGCTTTTTTAGGAATAGCTGTCACTGGGAGGTGATTTTAGAATTAAGATCATTCTTGGGAGAGACGGTTAATTGGTATTATCTGCTGAGAAACTATAAGAATATCCACCTAGAAAATACTGACTGTTTAAATAGACATTGGAACCCACGGTCTTTCATTTGCCGGACCTATGTCTCTACTCTAACCACTGAACAAAGGCCTGATCGTCACTTACCATCAGGTGAGATACAGGCCAAGAGCTTCCTCGTTGTGGATAAAAAAAAAGGAGTAAAAAGTACTTAAAGGAAAACTGTGATTTTCTACAGTAGGTAGAGACGAAGGTTCGTTGACTGGATCCATATTGAAATTCAAAGTATGCGAGCCATTATCAGAAGGATTTCAAACCTATAAAACCTTCGACCCTAGAGTAAACTTTCTCGTATCTTTGTCGTAAAGTCGCGTCGCAGTAATAACTTAATGGGCCGGCGCGGTAATTACAAATTAGATGCTGCGATGCAGCGGTAATAAAGCTTTAAGCTGTGTATCAGATGTTACTAGGGCCCATATTCCATCAAGGCAGAGCGGAGAGGTGTCGAGCGGAGCTTAAAGCTGTATATTGGTATTAACATTCTAGACGGGTGAACATTGCAAGTCTCGTAGATATTATTAGTTTTTATTTATTTAAAGATTTTATTCTTCATACAAGTGTTGAATCGTGAAACTTGTATTTTATAAATTTACAATAGCGTAAAAGAGCTATTCAAAACGTTCAAAGCTGCAATGATGGCTATTTCGAGACTAACTACTAACTAACTTTAACAGCAAAACTGTAGGTGGCTAATTGTGAAATGCAGTTTGTCCATGGGGACAACGGAAATATAAATGGCTACTTTAAGCTCTCTCAAAAGAACAAAAGCAACAAGTAAAGCGTATGTTTAACTCTTTAACAGCAAAACTATTAAACACTAGCCCTCAGGACCCAAAGCACGAGGTGATTATGTTCGTAACAACTTTATTGTCTTATTAACGAGTCGACTGCCCCGGGTCGGAGCGAGCGCACGCGAGAAACCAGTAATGACTCCAAAGTAACCCTAAGGTGGGGTCTAAGAGCGCCACAGAATAAGTAGAACAGAAAGACCAGTTAGAAAGAGTATCACGGGTCTCAAATGTCAAGCTGAATTTACTCATGTCATCATTATTTCAGCCACAGGACGTCCACTGCTGAACATAGGCCTCCTCCAATGATTTCCATATTGACCGGTTGGCAGCGGCCTGCATCCAGCGCCTTCCTGATACCGTTATGAAGTTATGAGGTTTTATCACTCATGTAGGTAATAATAGGTACTTATTATGAAGGACAGATGATGATCTTATGAAAGGTTTTTTGGTACTAAGCTAAATATGCTTGTATTAAGAGTGAGCTCACCACAATAGTCGAGCGGCGGCGGGGACCGAACCCGCGTTCCCCGGATCACGAGTCGGCCAGTTCTATCCACACCCTTCGGCTATAGTGGCTAAATGAATTATTATTGTATGTATCACAATTTTATCATTACACAGTGAATGTTTGATAACGACACATGATACGGAGGGCCGACTCCAAATAAAATGGGAATGGACCAGGCAAAGAAGAAGTTAATGTTTGATAAATTAACCAATAAGTAGTGTCCGACCGAAACTAGTTTTACGACCGAAACCGAAACCGAAAACGAATTTCGGCAACGGTGTCTATTTCGGCCGACACCGAAACCGAAACCGAAACCGAAACTTCCTTACAAGGCTCATATTTTAAGGGAAAAATAAAGAAAACGTTATTATAATCAGTCAGTCTTTATTGTTTTCTCTTTAAATTGCATTATTTAAAGAGAATTTAACTTATAGAGCACCTTTTTACTCTAAAAGGTATCAAATTATGTATTAAAAAAGAAAAAGAAGGATTTATAGTCTAGATTTTTTTTAATTACTCGCAATATTCAGGACATCTACATAACCCGTCCCATAGTCGGGTCTTTTACCTCAATAATTTCTCAAAACAAAATTGGTAGTACGTAAGTTAGTATCTACTGTACTTGCCACTTGGATACCTTGGTGATAAATACTAAAATGAACTTTGAAACTCTGAATCCATAATATTATCACCATGAAATGCACAATAGTCATTACTAACTACCTAACTAATGTTTGTTTACGTATACCTAGCATTTGCGAACAAAAAAAAAATTTATAGGTTAGATTAAACTTGATTATACTTTTATCAGTCATATTGAATATTTTTTTTTTATGTTTTCTACTACTGAATAAAACTTACCAAATTCCAAATAAATCACTCGAAAACTCGCCACCAAAACAAAACAAAACTAACAGCAAACAAACAAGCGAGCGAATCACGACATTGGTTCTGATCGGATTCATTCACTCATTCAACGCGCCGAACATGACCGATAACAGCGCGGAAACTCCCGAATGCACATTCGGTTTCGGTCGTAGTTTCGGCAAGTTTGCCGCCGAAAACGAAACTAAACCGAAACTCGTGTTTTTACCGAAACTCAACCGAAAACGAAACCCAAACCGAACATTCGGTCGGACACTACCAATAAGCAATTTAGTGAGCTGGCTTATGTCTCTACGCTGTGGTATCACGATCGTTTATCGATATTTGACAACTTTACCTTTGAACACTTAGTCTTAGTCTAGCCACCTGTATGCTGATAGTTGATCGTGATAGCACTCTATTTCCTTTACTTAATGATAGATCGCCCGGTGCTTTGTCCTGCTGGAAGGCTCTTCTGGAAGGACTGGTCTTTTGTTCTAAACGTCCTGCCAGAAGATTATCGCAAGTCCTGCCCGCAGTACGCAATTTGTACGTGTTTGCTTGCTGGTCCTTCCAGCAGTACGGTGACCTTCAAATTTGAACTCATCCTCACCAGAAGTAGTAAACACTTGGTTAGTGTTTATTAAATAAAAAGTCATGTCGTAGAATCATTTTGTTTAACCAGTATTTTACTTTTCTTAATATATTATAAACTTGTTTATCTTCTTTCAACTTAACTAATAGGAACTATAATAAGGAACTTTAAATTAATTACTTTGGTACGTCACTTTGTATTAGAAATTACACCTATCACTTACAAATACACTACAAATTAAAAACAAAAACAAGAAATAAATTATAAATGTTTGATTAGGCTGGAATACTTCACATTCATTATAATATTATCGCCAAAATGTTGCCGACTCCACGCCCGGCGCGTCAAAATGTGTCGCGCGAGCGCGAACGCGCTGCCCCCGTGTATACTCGTGCGCCATCGGGCTCCGACTAACGGTTAGTCGCGTTTTTCGATCTTGGGCACTTTTGGGTGAAAGAGAGAGAAACACTCTATTTTTTCGTGTAAATTTGAAATTTGTACAATGTATACTTACGAAACTGTGATCTTTTAATTTTGCGTCCTACCGGAAGTACTTTAAGTCCTGCTGGCAGGACTCCGGGCGATCTATCATTAAAGTTGATAATTGAACAACAAAGCTCCACTATCAAGGCAGTAGATTTGCGATAGAATATTATTAACCCTAGATATTTAGTTCATAGAAAGTTATTTAGGAAATAGTGTATGAGGTGGTCTTATTCTAATGTAACAGCTTTTCTGAGCGATATTAGTTTTTGCCAATACTAATAGAAGACCTCAAGATAGAGCTGCTGGCGGTTCGTTCGTTTCAGTGAAATGACGTCCACTGCTGGACAAAGGCCTCCCCCAAGGTGTTTCACAATGAATGGTCCTGCGCTGCCCGCTTCCAGGCTCTTCCCGCGACCTTTACCAAATCGTCCGTCCACCTAGTAGGAGGCCTGCCCACGCTACGTCTTCCAGCCCGTGGTCGCTGCTGGCAGTGTCTCGATGAAAAACGTTTGAGATCCCGCCTATTTTGTGGAGTTCTTTGTCGAATGCTTACGTCCAGACGTGGATTACCATTGGCTGAAATGATGATTAGTGAACTCTACTTTGGTATCGAACCCAAGGCTTTTCTGGTCCTGTCATGTATGTTGAAATAACTTACCCTGCTCATGAACCGATATATCGATAGAGTGAGCTATAGTTATGGCTCAACCGGAGCAACTGCGTAACAGACCTATCAATAGCTTATTATTATGAACATGGAACTAAACAAAACAATTTTTCAATTGAGTGTCCCAATAAAAATCGAACCCAGGACCTCTGTTTCGAAAGAATGTAACCACTTGACTACGTCACATCTGGGAAGGCTTTCAAAATATGTAATGTATGAAGACATAACAGCCTTAATACCTGTACAATGAGGAAGATGTAAATCAAAATTTATTCCCCTTTTTCAGCCCTAACAAAAACTTTAAGCTAAAATAAGACTAACTGTGAAAAATTTTTGTTGATATCACGAAAATTGAATATTTTATAAGCAATTCAATATGGGAACGCGCGAAAACTGATAGCACCCCTGGAATACGGGCGGTGACGTCACACCGCTCGTTGGGCAACGACGGACGGGCGGCGCGGGTGCTAGCTGCGCTCTGTAAACTTATTTTCGTTCATTTCGATACATTTTTTATTTATATTAACCGTATCTGATGCCAACCAAATAATCTTCCGAAAGTAGATTTACTTATGGTTGCGGATACTTTCAGAAAACATGCAAAGTACCTATATTATTGCAGAAATCCAAGTGCTAAAACTTGCAAGGTAAGTGAACCTATTATTATGGATGCAATAAATAATTGAGTATTTAGTATTTACGCTTTTTGTAGTATTTGAGGTAGATTATAAAAGTTCTGTCTAGTTAAAAGTAAAAGTACTAGTGCTGTCAGTCAGATTGCTGTGGGTTATCGATAAAAAATAATACCCATCAATAATTTAGCAACGTTATGTCTTAATATTTTATTTTTACAGAGTTGGACGATCACGTCCAGTCGTGTTATAGACTAACTATCTAACTATCGAATTATGGACATAATGTAATACTCGTAGGGTAAGTTCATTTGAAAAGACTATATCCGCAGTGTACAGTAAAAACAAGAGTTACTACACCTGAACACAAAGTTAGAGCTACGGCATATCATTGTACATTTGTTTGTGCTGGAGATAACGAAAAATTGGAAAATCTGGAATGCGGAGTTTGTGCAGAAAGCAATGAAGAATGCAAACATACAATGGCATTAATTGGTTTTAAGGTTATATGTATAGACGTAGTGAAGATCCCGCTTGTACCGAAGTAGCGTGCTATTGGACAACGAAAACTGTTGTGCAAGTTGGATCTCAGCTAAAATTTATTAAAGTCAAAGATGTGAACTATACAAGGCAGTATCAAAAATATATGTGTCAGTAGTACTACCACCATAACCATCTGACACAAAGATCAGTCCATCGGACTTGATGATTTTTTTTGTTCACTTTAAAAAGTTATTAGTATACACTTTGTAACTTTCTATGGAATCAGTGTACGATCAAGAATCGGAAGTAAGGTACAGTCTGTTTTGTCACAGTTAAAACTGGTTTCTAACTCTATCGAGGGTCGTCAACGTTTTTCCTGATTTTTATAGTTTGAGTCTGTTACGTCTTTCTTTTTCTGTTCTACTTGAATCTTCGTATCTCTCGTCTTTATTTCTATTGCAGATAACTCTATTCGGCGTACTACGCTACGTGCCCTAGCTGCCCATTTCCATTTCAGCTTGCTAATCCGTCGGGCTATTAATCGTTTGTCTAAGGTAGACAATACTTGTCAACAATCTCGAGAATCAAGCTCCGAAACGAAACTAAGTAGGGCGCAGTTCGACATAAGCTTCATTTTGTTCGTATTCATCCGAATGCCTACCTGTTCCGATATATTCGATTAAGGACTTTGAGCATTGTGCCGAGGTCTTCCAGCAACTCTGCCATGAGTGCCATGACCACAATATCGTCACCAACGGTAGCGATAATTAATATGGCACCGCTGGAGAGACTGCAGCACTGCCCAAGTTTCGATCGAATCGAAGGCCTTCTTCTCATATTCCACGAACGTCAAGCATAGTGGCAAGTTATACTCCTTCCTTAGTTTTCTGTATAACCTGCCGCAGCTCTGCCCCAGGCAGAAAGGTTCTGGAGTGGAGGCCACGTACCGGAAAACACAGCGTAGGACGTCCACCCACAAGGTGGACCGACGACCTGATAAAGATAGCACGGAGGCGCTGGCTGCAGGCCTCTACCAACTGTGCGATATTATGTGGAAGTTATTGAAGGAGGCTATGTTCAGCAGTGGACGTCCTGTGGCTGAGATGACGATGATGATGACGATGATAACTCTATTCTAGAGATTATTATCTCTTTGACTTCCACAGGCGGATTGTCACAAGAATGAAAAGTATGTGTTAATACATTTTGTTCGTATAGATTTTTATCGATAACTCAAAGAAGCGACAACATTATTTTACCACCATAAAACATAGTCAATAACAAGGGCTAAAGTAGGTAGAGAGTTTTTAGTATTGTTTTATTGTCTTTAAAGTTTCAAAGGATTCAATTTACTTTTTAAGTAACCCATCTGCGTGCGTGCCTCGTGTTTTGTTTCTCTATTTTTTGTCTACTGTTTCAAATAAAATGTCACTAAAATACTTTATAAAAAATGTGTAATGAAAAATATACAATGGTAGGTGTTTTGTCTTTAGGTAGGTACTCGCATTAAAATGATCTTTGCAATAATATCGACTGGTTTTTGTAGATAACGATTTCTCCCTTTTCGTTAACTTACACCATTTATGTATTTATCAGCTTTTCTTAGCTTTAAAAGTAATTTTCTGGGGCACTAACCATTGTATTAGTATAAAAGGGTTACTATACAATATCTGCATGGTATTTTTTACTCCATAATTCTATAAAACTCGAAATGACTGGTACGAGTCTATGAGCGCGCGAAGGAGCAATGCCATCCCGGCGGAGGTAACGGGCGGTGTGACGTCACGCGCTAAACGGTCAAGTGCGAGTTGATTTTTAAAACATCCAACTTTGAATGCCCATAGAAAATTCAGTTTTTGAGATATCGAAAAAATTCTTTCACTAATATTTTTTATATTTTATGTTTCATCTTTTTACATTATAAAATAATTACACTCATCTTCCTCATTTGGCCTTTGACTTTATATTACAGTTTATCTACACATCATTATACAGATGCCAACAACACACTGCATCTTATGTCACTTATAATAAGTGCTATTTTACGACAGAAGATGTTGACTGTACGTCCCACACAGCATCAGTGACGTCACAATTATCCCGCTATGAGGAACCTGCGGCGAACCGGGATGACTTAATACGGTCTATCTACATTATGGTTGTAAGGCTTAGTGCAGAATAACGACTGCATTAAGAAGGAATGAATGGGAAGCGTTCCATTTTTGAATCATAAAAAAAAAGAAAGAACGACTACCTATTTGGTAAATAATATCAAATGAGAGTGTGTGTTAAAGGTTCAAGGACTGGGCGCGTAAGTGAAACAAGCTGACTAGAACAACAGAACAAGACTGATTTTTATTTTCTATCATTGGTGGCGTACCGGAAAACGCAGCGTGTGACGTCCACCCACAAGGTGGACCGACGACCTGACAAAGGTAGCAGGAAGGCGCTGGATGCAGGCACCAACCGTGCGATGTGGAAGTCATTGGGGGAGGCCTATGGGGGTGGACATCCTGTGGCTGAAATGATGATGATGATGATGATGATGATGATTGGTGGTTTACATCTACCTACACATTGAGCAATATAAAAATTTGCCCACAGTGTGGGGGTATGCCTCACACTAGGTGGATCGAGATCTGGTGAAGGTCATGGGAAGTACCTACCTGGATGCGGGAAGCGCAGGAATGGTCCTTGTAGAAATCCTTGGGGGAGACCTTTGTCTAGCTGTGGACGTCATTTGGCTAAAACGAACGACCGAACGAACAAACTTTCTATCTATGGATCATTACTAATGTAAAATTATTATGATGTGCCTTGAAAGTGTAGTTTTTAAGGTAAACTACTTTATACTAAAAAAAATCTAAATCAGTAGAAATAGAAATCAACAGAATTGATTCCGTTCTTATGTGGTGGATACAGTTTTATCTCCTTAAATTGCATCATTACAGCTTAATCATCGCCATTAGCCAATACACGTGAGGCAATAGTCATTACAAAACTAGTTACAACTCAGCTGATGATGAGGCTGTGTACTCCATGCTTTATTATTAATGAATATTAAAGTGAAGTAGCGTTTAAAATATCCTTTAAAATTAATAACTACATTCTATAGGGTTCCGTTTTAGCGCAGATAACATTTAAGGGAGAGTCCGCTAATTTGGACCAGTTTTTTTCAATCCCATTTTACACATAGTTTTCTTTTGTTTTTGCTAATGTCCATGGTATATAATAAAAGATACATTATTCAACTTACTATTTCATAAGTATTAATTAACATGATTGTTGTATATTTAGCACAAATCAACAAAGTACGAGTTCAGAGCTTCGGTCCAATTTAGCCAACCGGTTCGATAATTTGTACCACAGGGTTACTAAATTGGATTTCAATAAATTTCAGGCCTATAAAAAAACTATGGCAAAATATTATACGATACATTCTTAACAGATTAGGAAACGAAAAGGAACAATAGTTAATAACATAGACAATCGATATTGTTTTACACGTTATCACGATTTTAAGTACAAGTTTTGTAAATCCAATTATCGTAACGCACACTTGTACCTAATCTACTTTGCCAGTCTTTTGCTTTCATTTATTGTTAGTCAAACATAACTACGCTATTATAACTTCAAAATATGATTTACTAAAAAAAAAATTCAAAATCCTTTGGTAAAGTTCCATACAACTTGATTTGTTACAATTTAGCCGACTAGGTGATAGTGCTTTAAAAAAATCGGTAAAAAATATAGCTTATAAATACCGAAAAATGTTTCAAATAACTGTAATCCACACTAATTTACGCTTCTAAATAATATATTAGAAACACTCTGTGATTAAATTTAACAAAATTACAAACTAAACATGTATTGTCAAAAGTTACTTGAAAACAATGAAAAAATACTTTTCAAAATAAAACACACGTGTTTGTTGTCACGGCAAAAACCACATGGCCGATATTAATTGAATTTAGTTGTGTATCGCTGAGTGTTGCAATTACAGACATTCAATAAATACTTTACGAAATATGAGGGTGGTACAATTTACCCGGCGGTACAATATACCGAACTCTCCCCTAATACTAGTGATCTAGTTGAAATACTATCGATATTTTCTTTGGCCATTTTTATAAATGTTTATTTGTGTAAGTGGCGACTACAGACCGCAAAACATAATGTAGACAGGCTTTCCTTCTCGTGAAGGTTGAGGGAAACACCTGGATGAGGGCCGTGTAAGATCATTCGTTATGGAAATACTCGGGGGAGACCTGTATCCGTCAGTGGACATTCTTTCATTGAAATCAACGAACGAAGTAGTTCCTAAATTTCACCAAGCTAAAAATAAAATAAAACTGACAAAAAAAACCGACGGAACCCTTTGAAAAACAACATTCAGCGCGTGAGCCCCAGGCCTTACAATTAATGAAGTTAGTTACACAGCGAGTGGATCGCCCGATAAATTGCTCATCGCGCGAGCGTGTCCGATTTTATGTCCGCTAACAGCCCGTTCAAATGCACGATAAATGAACTTTTTGCGTCGGGACCTACACTGAACGTGTATTCTTGTCTTTGCTTTGGGTTTTGACTGAGCGCTTTCACATTTTGGCGACTTTAGACAAACGCGCGACTGTTGCGCGTCTTTCCGTTCTATACATGGCCAGAACGCACCCATAGGAAACTGCTCGTGTATATTTTGTAGTGCCCGTTTGTAAATCTGTGACTCCAAACTATACACGAATTTTGCGTACTGATCGTGTATAGTTTGGAAGAGGTCAGTAAAAAAAGTCATATCCAAACTATACTCGATTAGTTTCTACTACACCACTTACACGTGACTAGAGTGTGTTTAGTTGATATTGATTTAGTAAAATATGGACTTATATTTAAAATTACATTTATTCGATATTATTACATAAAATATTATTATTTTACTGAATCTATAATAAATCTAGATTTTTAACACTATTGTAAGTGGTTTTTGAAATTAAATTGATTAGGTAGATTTCAAATTAAATAACAATTATTAGTGTAATCATAAATTCATTTAAAATGAGAGAGAGTGAGAGAAGAAAGTTCAACGTGCATTATTAATACATTATGCGAGACTTTAAATGCTAGGTTTGTATTATCGGCCGTTTGGTGTAGTGGTTCGAAACGGACTACTATTCCGGAGGTAGCGGGTTCGATTCCCGCACAGTACAAACATTTGTGTGCATGAACATATTTGTTTGTATTGGACTGGGTGTTTTCTATGTATAGTAAGTATGTATTTACACAAAAAAAGTATTTAAGTATGTATGTTTAATACTTACTTATTTTACTTATTTTATTTATTAACTTTTATCTCAAGAACAAAATCATTTTGACATAATAATATTTCCATACCTACATAATTCTTAATTTAAGAGTTATTCGAGAATAATTGGTGAAAATTAAATATCAGCCCCAAAACAAATATCTTTTCTATGGCAGAATACGTGTCGAAAGATGATTCAATGTTTAAAGTAGACACGCAGATATGAATTAATATGTAATAGAAAGAGAGGTCAATAAGACAAAATGACTAGCATGCAACTACTCGCGTATAAATTGTAATCACGCACTTATTACAATACATACATGATTAGTCCGTATGCGTACTGGCGATGTATATTTTGGAGTAAGATAATTGACCTAAGTCACTACAAAGTATACGCGAGCAGTACGCAGCATATGCGTACTGGTCGTGTATAGTTTGGAGGAGCTTAGTAAAAAAAGTCATCTCCAAACTATACTCGATTAGTTTCACACCCTTGCGTTCTGGCTATGTATAGAACGGAAAGACGCGACTGTTGCGCTGTCGATAATTTCATACTATGTGACAGCGGTTTATAAATTCTCACGCCCTAAAGTAAAAGCGCTTTTAACATCAAAATCTATTTAGATCAAAGTGAAAGGTCACTGACTGACTCATTCATCACGAAATCTGAGAAACTACAATGTGCTAGGTCAAATTTTCTCTCAAATTTTGCATGGGGGTTCCTTTTAGAACTTAGGTGGTCACTAAGACGGAATTTTGCAAAATTCAACCCCTAAGGGGGTAAAACGGGGATTGGAAGTTTCCACGCGTACGAAGTCGCGGGCGGCCGCTAGTAACGTAAAAAATTCATTTGAACTTTTTGCGTCGGGACCTACACTGAACGTGTATTCTTGTCTTTACACAACGGATTTAAATTCAGTTTTCAGCAGTAAGTAGAGTGATTCAAGAGGAAGGTGACTGACTCACTCATCGCGAAATTTCAGAAACTACATGTGCTAGGCTCTCAAATTTTGCATGGGGGCTCCTTTTATAACGTAGGTGCTCACTAAGACGAGATTTTGCAAAATTCAACGCCTAAGACTTTTTTGTATCAGTTTCTTTAGATTTGACAGTATCAACTTATTACCGAATAATTTTGTGTTTTTCTACTTCCAAAATATCTACGTCCTCAACACGTTAAAATAACCCTTTCTTCTATTTCGTAATGATTCTATAACTTCTATAGCTCTACGACAGCTTTTGTGTTTTATCATTTACCTCTACAGCTCATCTAACGCGATAAGCTTTAATGTAGGCAATTTTAGGGCTATAACGGCTGTATACAAACGTACAGCTTCTAGAATAAAAACGGTCCGTAATACAGCCCGTATACAGCTTAGAGGTGGTAGCAACCAGTATTATAATTTATTAGAAGCGACGCGACTAGGTAAATTATTGCCTAATTGATTGCGAAGTGCGTGTTCATTAGGTGAAATCACATTAGAGGGCGGCCACGCACACTGTGAACTAAAGCTACTAAAATAAATTAGTGTGTCGAAAAAAAACATACATTACATAGGTACAAGTGTGCTATGTTGGTCTTATACAACAAACTAGCTTTTGCCCGCGGCTTCACTCAATTTAGTTTGTCACATATCGTCATAAATTTTATTATAGCCTATAATATGTTATTCCGGGTTATAAACAATAATAGGTACTGTAAAGTTTCATCAAAATCCGATTTTGCGTGAAAGAGTAACAAAATCCACACCAACTTTCGCATTTATATTAATTAGTATGATGATTTTTCATAAAATTCATTTAATTTTTGCAAGTAGGCTTATAAAAAGCATTTTTACACGTCCCCGTATTACTATAATTCTACTAATGCTTTGAGATTATAAATGGGCCAGTGCTGAGAAGAAGCAGCGCAAGAAACTCAGTCACTGCTGTCACCCTCTATTAAATGCACAGACAAAATAACTTAAAAATCTAAGGGTGAGTTGCACCATCTTACTTTAACTTTGACAAACGTCAAAAATCTGTCAAACTCCATACAAAAACACCGGTTATCGTTATAGTTACCGTTAAAGTTAGGTAGTGCGTATCATCCTAAGTCTATGCTAAATCCATGGAAAATAGACCTTTTCGTGAAGTCTTTATGTGGCAAACCGAACCACTTTGTGTTTTATACTTTTTATTTTATTTTTTTAAGAATAATTCTGTTTTGACTGCTGTCTTGTGTAAGCAACGTTACAAAATAAATGCGAAGTTTACTTGGATATTTTCTGATATTTTTCACTCTTTTGCACTCTGATCCCTCACTGTCCTCAACACTTTAGTTAGGCTACGTATGAGGCCGACTGTACCGGGCTTCTCGCCGGGCGCGGGTCAAGCTGTCCCCGGGAACTAATTGCCGTGACTGTGTCAATATTGTAGGTGATCGTAAGAGGCACAGTTAAAATAGAACAGACAGATCAAACTTTAAAATTAATTTAAGAGAAAATCGTAAGGCTAATTGACGATTTCTCAGATTTCTTCCTCGTCATCAAGATAATTTAATTATACCAGTGTAAATGTCCACTGAACTTTTTAACTGCTGTATCGATAATCTGTGTGAGTTGTGAATTTATGAAACTGTTCAAACTGGCTAAATTATCTAGTGCCAGCCAGAGGTAAGCCATCTTCTTAACGGTAGTAAGTAGTACAGTTTTTCTATAATTGTAGCTCTTTTTAATAAAAAGTACTTGAGCTTGAAAGCTTGCTAAAAATGAAAATGCCATTTTGTGGAAGGCCCCAGATTTCACAAGTACAAATAATTTTATTGTTAAATATTAACATTTAATTTTACACTTATAACAAATAAGAATCCAGGAAAATTTTTCACTTCAAAAACTTGTTTCTTCTCGCCAGTTCTGTTATGGAGAAAGAAAAGTGTTCTGGTTGTTGTTTTCTGACTATGTCCAGAACATCAACCGCTGGCCGCCCAAATCCCTTGTATTCCACACACACAATCGGTCCTTTGTCTTTCCGAGTGTCTGCTTCTGGTTTTAAAAATGTAATTGATTATTTGTCTTTCTAATTGACGAATAGCTTATTTCTTGTGACTTGGAATTAAGGAAAATTCTTATGCACAGTTAGGTAGTTAATCTTAGCAGAAATTATAAATAAAATTTATAAACCCTTTGGTAATGAAAAATGTGTTAGTAAATCTCCAATATCACCCTGATATTTATTTTTGGGTCAATGTTGCATCGTTTGGGTCGATAATTAAAAACGAAAAATATCCAAACCCAAATATCTAACTAAACCATAGAGAGGCAAAGTTTGAAGGTAATCTTTAGAACGCAGATTAGTACTCACTGGCGCATCTGCATAGCAAGTCTGCGGTCTATGTCATGACATACGGGGGGAATTGTCTTTCAATCATGGAATCGGTAGGTAACCCCAAAATCGTGGGGGGTACAGGGGGTGCCTTAGGACTTGATCGCCCCGGGTGCCAACCCATGCTACGCCGCCACTGCTTGAACTTATATTCTTTCAGCAGTAGATAGCTAACACAGACTCCAAAATCCACCCGAGTAAAACCGTGGGCGAAAGCTAGTATACCATATTAATAAACTATTTACCTTTATGCTCACCTGGTGGTAACTGGTATCCTGCTTAAGTTTGACAATAATAATTTTGATTTAGGTACTCGGCGTTAGACTTTAACTGACAATGTAAGTGAGGAATGTTTTTGTGTAAATATTGTCTTAAGTCCGCAGTGTGGCCAGTGGCCGTCTGGGTCGGCTAATTACCGTGACCGGGTCAATATTAGATGTCAATTAGAAGATTTAATTAAGTGCCCAACTGGCCACCCCGGCGCTTACTCGTTGTTTGGTAAATTAACGCACTTTCTAATTGTGATTTTAAACTTTACATATTACTACATACGAAAGCATGTATCTACGTGAAAAGAATTAAAAAGATTGTTTCCAAATGGTGGAACATTGATTGAAACAAGATCGTCTAAAAAAACTGCTACATGTTGCCTACAGTAAAAAAATCGGCAAAGTGTCAGTCCATCTCTCAATCGCAAGTGAAGGTGTACGACCACCATCTCACAAGATTAAACTCTATCTATCAATATAAGTTGGTATTTAAGTAACATTCGTAATGCGAATAAGATAGGGTCCTAATTTTTCATAGAATGTTTAGTAGGTAATTAATTGTTGTTATATTTAGTAAAAAAAAATGTACCAAACCTGAATAAATGCATCACACATGACCAGTAGGTAGTGTTAGTTCGAGTTCACCACACTTATGTTAAAACAGTGCTGACCGGCCATATGTTTGCCCGGGCGGGATTAGAGTGCGCGAGCGCCACCGTCCGCAAACATAGTGGTCGGCAATCTTCGGTAGTTTACTTACACCCGTTTTGAAATGAATTTTGTGTATAAAATATAATGGACTTGACAACAGATTTACACTTGCGATCAGAAAATTCTTAATCCTTTTATTTTCGGTAAGTAGGCTTAATTGTAAAGGGCACTTTTATCAAACCCACCACTGCTTTGGGACAATAATGTAGGCAATTTAAGTACTGCTAGAAGCAGTGCAAGAAACTCAAACACTATCAAATCAATCAAAATAAAAAAATAATGGCCGGTAAGAATCTACAATAATTCCTCTCGTATCTATCTGTGCTTGAGTTTCAAGCTTTCAAGCGTATCAGTCCAAAGGTTGACCATCCCTGACCAGTGTAGACGCCGAAATTTGTCAAAGGCGGCGTTTTTGTCGGCGATGACGCCGTGTGAGTCATTTGACGAGCCGGAATCCAATTACCTTGTTTAGAGGCTGCAGTGACCTCCAAGGTCAGGGGCGTTCAGTGTACAGAACAGTGCATATTTAGGCAGGAGCAGGGAAGCACCTGGGTCCTGGATGCGGGCAGTGCAGGACCAGACATGGTGGAAATCTTTAGGGGAGGCCTTTGTCCAGCAAAAGACGTCCGTTTGTCATTTCTTTTTAGATTGCTACTATTAACGTACGTACCTAGTATAGTACCTACATAATATTGCTTGGTAAGTATATAAAATAAGTATAAGCGGCGCACTGTAGCGGACGAGGCAAAGAAGATCGGCAAGACCTGGAGCGAGATCAAGCGAGAAGCTCAAGACCGAACGAGATGGAGGACTGTTGTGGACGCCCTCTGCCCCATCTAGGGGACATAGGACCATAAGTCAAGTAAGTCAAGTATATGAACAATGGATTTGCTTTTTACAGACAGTCAGGTTTTACAGACACTTAGCGTAGTCAGGATCTACAACTGACCGCCAAAGTCAAGGGGGAAAGTTAGACTATTATTGGTCCCACAGCGAAATTCATATTGAACAAAACTAAAAATTAGTAAGAAAACATCAACAATGAACAACAGAACGGTGGTCCAAGACGTCACTACCTTATTTATTGCCTCAGCTTCATTTTATGATCATTACATTCTATAGAAATTAAAAAAATAATGACCCGTGCCCACTTCTTAACAAAACCGACACCTGGCGGGGACAAAAGGCACTAATTTGCCTTTTATTGCATAGATTCTTTGTTGAAGACCACCTTGGAAGTACCTACCACCAAAATATCAGCTATTGTGGTCGCACAATGGAGCTTCAAGATGCTAGCCGTAAATTTTGCGTAAAATACCTTCAAATTGAACTTAATGTTTTGGGTCAATTAAAAGCACCTTTGGTGTGGAAGAAAAAATTGTAAAGGAGCAGTTGCACTTACAATAAGAATAGTTATAGTAATAAGTGTGACATTTTACAAGGTTTGCTGGCAACGTGACGCAAAACTGTAGATTACTTACCTTTAAAATATTCTTCTTCTTTTCGTGTCGACAACAAACCTACACAGTGTCAGCCCAAAACTCCGCCACAAGAGTGGCGTTGTCAACAGCACTCATCAAATCCTCCTGAGTGCAGTTGCTTGGGCACTCAGGGCACGACATCAGGTGCATCATCGACTGGGGAACAAAACCGCACCTGCACTCCATGTTTAAGCCATCCAAGAATCCCCACCTGACCAGATTGTCCTTACTACGGCCAACCTGCGTCCGAAGTCTATTTAAAATACTGTAAGTAGGTAGGTAGTTTTGATTTAAGTATTTATTGTGACATGGTAATCAGAAAAATAGTAATATTTACGAAAATTGCATCTTTTATAAAGTTTTTCGTATCTATTATAATATGAAAACTTTTTCTGCAGTAACTACTTACTACTAGTAAACGGGACTATTTCTACCCTCTCGATCCTACCACTGCAAGTCCTGTGTAGTCAGAGTCTAAAATTTGACCGCCAATAAAAACCCAACCAGTGAAGGTCAAGTTTGTCCCGGGAGAAAGTTAAACTGTACTTATTATAGTAGCCTTATATTATTCTGAACAGAAAATTGTATGTCATACAAAGAACAGCAATTCTTCATCCATTAGCAATAGAAATGAGCGAATAGATCACTGTCATAGTATAAGTGAAAACAGATTCAAGGGCACATTCGGGGCATAATGGGGCATAATGGGGCATTGGGCGTATAATCGGGCCATCTGCGGGGCGTGACGGCCGTTACTCGGCAGGCGCCGTGTGGAGTTTGTCTTGAGCTCTTGACTCTTTAATTTGACCGCTGCTATGTAGAATATGTATGGAGGAGACATAAAACAGTATCTTAGTTTCTTGCACAGCTTCTTTTCAGCAATAGCCCTTGTCCCGAAGCAGTTTAATTTGCAGAATTTTTAATTTTTTTAGGTCATTGAGCTTGTTTTTCGTCATTCATTTCGCATCACAAAGCTGGCAACTACGATAATTGGACGAAAACCAGCGAAATGACCCTACCTAAGTGGGTACTGTAGAGTTCACTTAGAGAAAACTCGGCTACGTGCGAAATTTTTCTCGACTTTTGCGACTCTACGTTTAACTTCAAATTATAGTTTATTGATTACTTTATGAATCGCTCCATCTCCATCGCTCTTGTTCATAGAACGTTTTTTCTCCGTTTTGATTATTTTGTAAATGCCTAGTTTTATCTCATCTACTCGCATATACTACCACTAGCCAACTTTCAAACGTCGAGGTCCGGCGAGACTGAGCGGCGTTTGCGAACTTCAAACGACCGCAAACAAACGTGGGCCCACACAATGGCCGAATTTGTTCTAATGAACTGGCACACGCCCCGCACTTTTTAAATTCGAATTCAGAACAACCGTGGAACATTAGTGAATGAAGTTTCGATTGGTTTTAAATGTTTAAAAAAATTGGACGCACGATTTCTGGCCAGTATAATAGAGCGTTCCAAAAAGTTCTGAATATTCGCTCTGCAGGACTTGCAAATCTGTCTTTCGTAGAGGTCGTGTAGGTAGTATCTTTGAATTTAAACGAGCGTGGAACATTTTTTATAGAATGAAGTTTCGATTGGTTTTTAAATGTGACGCATGAACTGGCCAGTACAATAGAGCGGTCCAAAAAGTTTTGACAGACTTGCAGGTTGTAATAAACCTGACTCTTTGACCACAGACAGCTTACCTGCTGTTACATAAGATGCCATAGTGTTTGATTATGATACTACAGACTCTGTACAGTAAAAAGCGAACGTAAAAGACTAATAGGGAGGTAAACTGAAGGATTTCTTTTGTGTAGCAAAACTTTCTCAATTCGATAAAAGCTGCTGTATGTAAGGGAACAACTTTGATCTTTAAATGTTTATCTTGGAAGGAGGAGTTTGGCCTTCTTTAGTACCAGCTTTTGTAGTAAACTCTAAAATAAGGTCCTATGTGGTGTTGTTAGGTAAAGCGCTCTCATGTGATATTTTACTGTACTACTACTGTACTGTAGGTAGGCTACAGTCGATATGGCAAAGTAGCAAAAAAGAATTCAGTTTTTTTTCGGACACTCAAAGACAAGTTGAATCAGTTCCAAATATGTATAACGCACCTTAAAAATGTTACAGAATCTAAACTTTCAAGCTTAACTTCATCAGAGCTATTTAAACCAATAAAATTAAGTGGCGTGATTATAAAACAATGTAACAACGTTTCTCTCTCTCTCTCGCGTATTAATATTATAACAAATACTATTAAAATACCGCGAAACGAGTCCGTAACTTTTTTCCATCATGGCGGTTCCCTCCATTTTAAGTTTGAAATTTTAATTGGAACGCGACGGCTAGTTCGCGGAAAGAGGTCCACCAAAATAAAAGTTTTTATCTCGCGCCGATTAAGATTCCGTGGCCCGGTTGAACAAATGAGCAGTTTTTGTTGGACCACGCCTGCGTAACACCTCGACCACCAAGATGGCGGACTCACGAATTTGTAGTTTTGCGAACTCATGAATGACTGATTGTTGATCAAATAATGAGGAATGGCAGGTGGTTTCTGCTAATGAGTTTTTTGAGCCCGAATCTGTTTAGTGGTACGAAATTGTGTCACAGGTTCGATACTTGAACAAAAGTAATACGAAAAACACATTACCACTCCTTTGTGTCACTCAGTCGGGTAAAAAGGTTTTTATTCGTTTAGTTCGATCACTGGTCTTCTGTGCGATCACTGTAGGTGATTCTGTTCCCAAATTAACATACGAAAATTAAAAAAATATATAGTCATTTTCGTTTCACCAGCAAAGTCTTCATTTACCATAGACTTTACCATTGTAGGTACTCATTGAAATCAACACCTTCTTAACTTGGTCGAATACCAATCATTGCTTACACCCCACTCTAGATAACAAAAACATGATAAATGTCATACAGTTGAAAGTATCAGTAACACATTCTTGACATGCCATTGCGCACCTGCGCGCTATTAACACTAATGTCAAAATAGAATCGACCACGAAAATATTTCCTTCCAAGTCTAATTAAGCAGACGACTTCACTAAACCGTCAATAAATGACGAAAATTTTAATTTGAACTCTATGTAACTGGTTCGTAGGGTTCGTAGTCGAGTGAAGGGAGCAGTGCTATAGCATATTGGTATGGAATAGGCAAGAGGGCTGAATAGACTCCGCAACCGCATGAAAGCTGTGGTTTGGATTTCTGTCTTTAAGTTAGATTTTGACACCGATGATGGCTATTTATGCAGTATCATACCGGACTTATAACTACCTAATTATCTACCTACAAGAATAAAAAATAAATAACTTTTACTCTCGTGACAGCTCTTGAATGCATGTCCGTTTGTTACCAATACTAAAACTACAGGGCATGCTGTGAAAATCCTATCTTTACATCTTTAGCACCACGCAATGCTATATAAAAGTCGAATGGAAGTTGACATCCATGATCCAAGTTCCTGAAGTTCCTGGAGCTATCTCCATACTTCTTAGGACACTAAAAATGTAAAAAGCAACCACGAAGCTTACGAGTCGCTGTCAATCAGCTGAACCTCACGCTGTTTCCTTTACAAGACGTGTTGACACCACCAATCAACTGGACGTACTTTTTAAAACTGACAAAACGAGACTCTCCCATAGATTTTGTATGGCAATATTGGCAATACAAGCAAGTGACGTCACTATTTTGTCAACTAAAACTACTTTTGTCCATTACAATGCAACCAAAAATCTAAATTTACAGGTAATTTAACATTAATTAAGTTTTTATGAAGTGTCTTTCTAAAAATGTTGTGATTTCGTATTTTTGGTGAATGGTGTCAAATAGTCTATTCAAACAGGCGAAGAAGATGGAAGGGCCGTCTATTGGCTTAATTTGTCTACGCCTTCAAGCAAATCTTAATTACTGCTGAAGTACGGACACATGGGTAAATCTCGGCCCCGTAATAATTACCAGATCGCTTCCCGTATCAGATGTCCTTTGGTACGCTAATGGCATAATTATGGAAATGTGCTCTGTGTGTGTCTAATTATCGATATCTGACGATATAAAAGTGGGCGGTAGTATGTAGAGTTAAGATATAGAACTTGACACTTATCTTGAACGAAATGGTAACGTCATCATCTACCAATATGCTGTATTAATTTGAATAAAATGGTGCTTATTCTGGATGTCATACCTACTAGACAAGCTGAAGTTACGGGATCAAACCCCACTGGATACCTATCTCAAAGACATTCTTTTGTCCATAGATATGTCCACTGCTGGACAAGGGTTTCCTCCAACGATTAGATAGTCTTACGCTGCCCACATCCAGGGGCTTCCCGCGATTTTCGTCAATCTGGTTAGGCCTGGTCCGTGGTCGACATCATCATCATCATCATCATCATTTCAGCCACAGGACGTCCACTGCTGAACATAGGCCTCCCCCAATGACTTCCACATCGCACGGTTGGTAGCGGCCTGCATCCAGCGCCTTCCTGCTACCTTTATTAGGTCGTCGGTCCACCTTGTGGGTGGACGTCCCACGCTGCGTTTTCCGGTACGCGGCCTCCACTCCAGAACCTTGCTGCCCCATCAGCCGTTAGTTCTGCGTACCTACTACGAGTATGTGCCCTGCCCATTGCCACTTCAGTCGTGGTCGACAATCGAGAACAATTCTACAATACATATGTCACTACAATCTCGAGACTTGTTTTTATTCAGTTGCTTAGTCTAGCAAAACTAGACCTTGATCGCAAATCCAAAGACATTTTTGAAAACAAGGATCTTTTTATTTGTTGCCTTATTGGTACCAAATGTAACAAACATCACCTGTAATGTATTTTACGTATTCATGATTAGGTTTTGAAGTAATTGGAACGCATTAGTTCGTTAGTAGTCTATGGTTTGGTTTAAAAAGAATATTTTTTATTATTGACGTTCTTTCTGTGTCACTTACCTTTTTCGAGGAATAAACTGAAATGTATTTTGAACCCGCTTTTCATTAGAAATCCTTCATGGTAGCAGAGCGTACCGTTTACCGTGACTGTTAGAGGATTTCTAGAAAGGCGACAAAAGTGTTAGGGCGCCGGCAAGTCACGGCATTTTACAACAATAGTTTGACAACTCCAATTCTAAATTTTCAAAACGAGCAACGATCATCATGTCTGCATCCAATATGTTCAATATTGAAAAACTAACTGGACGAGAGAACTTTTCAACATGGAAATTCGCCGTAAAAGCATATTTGGAACATGAAGATTTGTGGAAATGTGTGGATCCCGAAGAAACAAAAACCGATCCCGATCTTGACGTAAAAGCCAAGTCAAAACTGATTTTGCTTTTGAGTACACAGAATTACGTGCATGTACAAAACTGCAAAACAGCACGAGAGGTATGGCTGAGTTTACATAAAGCCTTTGACGACAACGGATTGGCTAGACGCGTTGGCTTGCTGAAGGAATTGATTAACACTTCTCTAGAATCAAGTGATGGTATAGAAGATTATGTCAGCAGAATCATGGTTTCTGCGCACAAATTAAGAAATATTGGCTTTGAAGTTAATGAAGAATGGCTTGGGACACTAATGTTAGCTGGGTTACCCGACGAGTATAAACCTATGTTAATGGGACTGGAGAACTCGGGAGCTAAAATTAGTGCAGATTTTGTAAAAACCAAGCTACTACAAGAAGTAAGAACAACTGATGCTAGTAACGCTTTCTATACCAACTCTCGGAGATTCAAGAATGTTCAGGAAAACTCGTACAGTGGTCAGGTCGGAAACAGTAAGGCCAAAGGGTTCAGATGCTTCAATTGCAATAGATATGGCCATATAGCAAAATACTGTCAGAATCCAAAGAAGACACAGAAAGAAGAGAATTCCAATTTTGTTGCAGCTTTCTCAGCTTCCACCAGTTGTAATTCTTCTAAATGGTACATGGATTCTGGTGCCTCCATGCACATGTGTAACAACGTGGAGTGGATGCATGATATTCATGAGCCTTCCGTGAAGACAGTCACAGTGGCCAACAGCGAGCCACTGCCGGTACAGGGTGAAGGAAATGTCAGTATCAACATTTCGAATAACAACAAAATTCTGGTAAGGAATGTACTGTTAGTACCTGGTTTAACAGCAAATCTACTTTCTGTCAGTACTATTGTGAAAAGTGGATTCAGGGCTGTATTTGATGAAAATGTTTGTGAAATCACTGATAAAAATGGAAAACTTGTATGTTCAGCTACATTGTATGACAAACTATATGTTCTTAACATCCATTCTGTCACTGAAACTGTACATCTAACAGAAAAATATGATAATGTGAACCTGTGGCATCTTCGGATGGCACACTTGAATTTTTCAGATGTGAAGAAGTTGCCTACCTGTGCTGAGGGGGTAAATCTGGAGCATGGAGGGGAAACAGAGAGTAATTGCTCCAGCTGTTTTGAAGGTAAACAAGCAAGACTGCCATTTAACCATATTGGGACCAGAGCTACGAAGCCGTTGGAACTAATTCATTCAGATTTATGTGGACCGATGGAATGCTTGTCCTTTGGAGGTATGAAATATTTTGTTTCTTTTATTGATGATTACACTCGGATGGTACATGTATATTTCACTAAAGATAAGTTGAATATACTTGATATATTTAAGGCCTTTAAGGAGAGAGTGGAAAATCAACTTGACTTTAAGATAAAAGCGTTGCGTACCGACAATGGCACTGAGTATTGCAATACAAATTTTGAGACTTTTCTTGCTAAGTGTGGAATAATTCATCAGACGTCCACTCCTCACACTCCTCAGCACAATGGTATGGCAGAAAGAATGAATCGTACTCTTGTAGAGAAAGCGAGATGTATGATGTTTTATGCAAATTTGAATAAACCGTTTTGGGGTGAAGCTATTGCCACAGCCATGTATATTGTGAATAGGTCTCCAGCCAGAGGCCTAGATGGTAGAACGCCTTACGAATTATGGACAGGCAAAAAAACCTAACCTATCCCACATCAGAATATTTGGCTCAGAGGTCATGGTTCACGTCCCAAAGGCGAGCAGACAAAAGTGGGATAAAAAGTCCAATAAAGGGATCTTTGTAGGTTATTGTGACAGTACTAAGGGTTATCGTGTCATGGATCCCAAGACGCATCGAGTTATAAAAAGCAGAGATGTTGCATTCTTTGAAAATGGTTTTATGCGTAATGATATGATTACAGTCCAGCCGAAAACTACAAGTACATCAGCTCAAACCACAGCAAGCCTAGAAAGTAAAATTCAATCAGAAGAGACTTGTACTCAAGGTTCGGTCATTTCTCCTCAGCCAAGGAGAGAGTGTGTGTTGGAAGGAACTGATAGTGACGAGCTCAGTGAGTATGAAACTGATTCAGCTGACCATGATGAATCTTACTGTCCTCCTAGGGGTATGAAGGGTTTGCAGGATCTCCAAAGTGGCATCACATTGAGGCCACGTCACCGAAACGATGACCAGGGATTATTTTGCTTACTCACCAACTTACCAGATCCGAAGACTGTTAAGCAGGCAATGTCATCTCCGAATGCTGATGAATGGAGAAAAGCTATGGATGAGGAATATAACTCACTACTGAGTAACGATACATGGATCTTAACTGATCTTCCAGCAGGAAAAAAGGCTTTACCTTGCAAGTGGGTTTTTAAAACAAAAACTGACCAGAATGGCATTGTGATACGTTTTAAAGCACGATTAGTCGTGAAAGGATGTGCTCAGAGAAGTGGCATAGATTATGGAGAAGTCTATTCACCGGTTGTAAGGTATACTTCCATTCGTTTCTTGTTCGCTTTGGCCGCTAAGTATGACCTTCAGATAGACCAAATGGATGCAGTATCAGCCTTCCTTCAAGGTACAATTGACACTGAGTTATACATGACTCAGCCGGAGATGTATGAGCGTGGAACTCAAGTATGTCTTTTACAAAAATCGCTCTATGGTCTTAAGCAAGCAAGCAGGTTGTGGAATATTAAACTCAGGGATGTACTCAATGAGCTGGGAGTGAAACAGTCCAGAACAGATGGATGTGTTTACTATAATATTGAGAAACAGATCTATATTACAATCTGGGTCGACGATTTGATGCTATTTTATTCTAGGACAGAGGACATATGTGAGTTGAAGGCGAAGCTCAAAGAAAAGTTAAATATGAAAGATTTTGGAAGTGCAAGTCAGTGCGTTGGATTCAACATTACCAAAACTAAAGATAGTGTTATGTTGGATCAAGAAAAATATATTAATGAAATACTGGCGAGGTACAACATGACAGATTGTAAGCCTGTTAAATCACCAGCTGAAGTTGGACTGAAATTTTCAGACAACACAGAAAAGATACCTTATGAATGCCCTTATCAAGAAGCCATTGGTTGTTTGTTGTATCTAGCACAAGGAACCAGACCGGACATATCTTTTATTGTGAATAGATTGAGTAGATTCAACAAGGCACCAACATCTGAGCACTGGGCTGCAATAAAAAGAGTACTTAGATACTTACAAGGTACAAAGAGCTATAAGTTGACATACACTAAGAGTGGTGAGGGTCGCATCGTCGGATTTTGCGATGCGGACTGGGCGAGTGATCTCGAGGATCGGAAATCGTGCACGGGGTACGTTTTCATGTTACAGGGAGGTGCCATTTCGTGGTGTTCACGTAAACAGCAGACTGTGGCGCTGTCCACGGCTGAGGCCGAGTACATGTCCATGTCCACCGCCGCCCAGGAGGGCCTGTGGCTTCTGCAGTTGGAAGAAGAGCTCGGCGAGCAGCGTCATGAGGCGCTTGAGATCTTCAGCGACAACCAGAGCGCGATCATGCTAACTAAGAGTGATTGCTATCTCCCGAGGTCCAAACATATCGATATAAGATATCATTTTCTGCGAGACTATGTCAATCGAAATAAGCTTAAGTTTTCTTTTGTTAAAGGAACCGAAAATGTATCGGATATTTTGACAAAAGGAGTTACGGTAGACAAACTAAAATGGGCATGCGTTCAGGGGGGGCTGAAGTAATTGGAACGCATTAGTTCGTTAGTAGTCTATGGTTTGGTTTAAAAAGAATATTTTTTATTATTGACGTTCTTTCTGTGTCACTTACCTTTTTCGAGGAATAAACTGAAATGTATTTTGAACCCGCTTTTCATTAGAAATCCTTCAGGTTTACATTAATAATTACGACAAGCCTTTTAAAACGCCATTGCATATGCAAACTCATAAACTTTTTATAGCGAAGGCATCCATTGCACTCCGCCACTAATACAACAAGGAAAACGTCAATTAGCAGCGCGTCGGTTTTTGTTTTAAAAAAAAACTTATGATTTATGGTCCCTGTAATGTGAGACTCGTTAGAATGTTACAAATTGTCTATGGTCTTCTAACGTTTAACGCTCGTTGGACAAGCTTGCAAATTAGTTTGAACAGGATGAGAGGGAAATGCAAGATTGTTTTTAAGTAGGCTTTATTGATTTTTATCGATACTTACCAGGTAGTTAGCATTAACTCAAAGGATATTTTATCAGAACTGTAATAAATAGAGAATAGTGTATTATTCAAGGTGAAAACGATAAGTGATCTCACTCGATTATTTCTAAACTACATGTACAAGATATCGAAAAACTGGTAGCTGGAAACATTGAATTTACAGCTGGATATAGGGTTGCCAGATCCAAAAACACAAAAGCCGGACTCTGTGCTTTATTTGGCCGGACATTTTACCCTAAAAGCCGGACATGCGACGGGGGGGGGGGGGGTACTATTAGTGAGCTTGCGAGTGAGTACTATCATCATCGGTTGCCTAACGTCCTGATGCGTGCGTGCCTTATTCTGTGGCTCGACTTTCGCCTGGCGCGGCAGCCAAATAAAAAGCCTAACAAAAGTCGGACAGGCCGGACATCGGTTATTTTGGCCGGACACGCAATCAAAAAGCCTAACTATGTCCGGCTTATCCGGACGCCTGGCAACCCTAGCTGGATAACCTATTTATTGATACCGTTTGATAGAGCTCATGAATCACTTTTAAAAGATCAGTAAGTTTTTCGATTTATAGAAAAATAATCGAGTAAACGAGTGAAGTGAACTTATTCTTTCCACCCTGTATAAGCCTCATAAAAACCATACAGCCACAGAAAATAAAAATTCATAGAAAAGCTTTAAAGCTCGTGGTAGAGCTAAAATGTTAAAAGGACGTAATGAACTCCTTTAGTAAAAAAAATATGTACTTAGGAAAGTACAGTCAATGGTACATCAATGATAAAAGTGCCTAAACCTAAATTTCAAATTATCAGTACACAATATTTTGTACTCGTGCCGAAACCGATTGCAACGCATCTGGCTAAATCATCTGTCCTATAATAGGTACTTTCCGTGTCCTATTTATAACCATTAATGAGCTCATTAGAACTAATGCATGGTATCTCATATTTTGATTTATATCTGCATTTGAAATAATACTTATATTAATTTAATAACCCGTTCTAATGACATCGCTGATAGCTTTATACTTTTATGCGTAAATGCCGTGTAGGTTGTTAGAAAACACGCAAGTTTGATAGATAATATTAATGTTGCTACTTAGAAGGTTGTTATCTTCTTAATTAGTTTCATTAATGAGGATCATGACAATTTATTTAGAAATATTATAAGAGCGAGTATGTGTTGTTGAAGGGCCGGTTTTTGTCTCTAAATAATAAACTTTTCATCAGCTTAAGGTCATTTCAGGGAAGGCGCTGGATCTCAGATCATAGAAAGGGAATTCCCTTCCCTTCTTAATTCCTAATTTCTGATATTTATGTAGGTTTACAATAGTACAACATTTTCAAAACCTTATTCTCTACCATTCTCGTGCGTCTTCCTTCTTTTTTACAAGCAAGAGCTGAAAATCAGTGTTCTGCTCATTTTAGAGCAGTGTCTACACTGAGCTCTCTGCTTTTTTGCATCGCTGCGGCACACTTATACCTTAGCGCGCAGGATTTTCTTTCTTACTATTTATAATGTACTATATCTTTCCTGCTACTCCTGTGTTTATTAATCTTACTTTTTGCTTCTTGTGTGTCAATGTGTTTTGCAAATAAACCATTTATCTATCTATCTATCTATCCCTTCTATGATCTGAGCGCTCGATGCAGGCCGCTACCATCCGGGCGATGCAATGTGGAAATCATTGGGGGAGGTTCAGCAGTGGACGTCCTGTGGCTGAAAAGATGATGATGATGTAGGTCACTGTAGTCTTCACTGTAAGAGCACAATCCTCTCTAATTTACCAGAGGCAAATGGAGGATTTGGCCTATACTTTCAACGCTGGCCAGACGGGTTCACATAAGTGTTACTTAGTCGCCTTCTACGACATCCACGGGAAGAGTAAGAGTGGACCTATTGTACTCTCCCATGTCTTAGTTGATTAAAATTTTGAATGGAAAATGATGTCTAAAAATTAAGTGCCTTTCTACTAGGTGAACCGACGATCTACGAGTAGTGAAGGGTCGCGGGAAGTACCTGGATGCGGGCAGCGCAAGATCGGCCGTTGTGGAAATCCTTGGGGAAGGCCTTTGTCCAGCAGTGGACGTTATTTGACTGAAACGAAGACGATGAACGAAGAATGATTTCTAAAATTAAAAAAAACATAAAATCTAAACATAAGAAAGATGAAGAAGAAAAACAACCCGAGTGCTGCAATTTCAGTGGGTCAAATTAGTCCCAATACACCATAAAAACTTTCCTCAAGCGACACACGCTTTGACAAACGGTTTAGTGCCCCTAAAATTGGAAACCACTGCTAATTATCGGCTTCCTCATTTTTTGCGGAACCCCAAAACATGGTCCTAAATCATAAGTTCGCATTCCATACATATCTTTGGCCGTATTGTGCCATATTTAGACCGTTAGGCAAATTCCTTGTCATTCGCTTAGTGGTGTACATTTTTGAGTGCCATAAAAGGCACTTGGAAATGGAATCTTTCATAGTTTTTATGTCAGGGTAAG
This sequence comes from Ostrinia nubilalis, assembly GCF_963855985.1. Taxonomy (NCBI): domain Eukaryota; kingdom Metazoa; phylum Arthropoda; class Insecta; order Lepidoptera; family Crambidae; genus Ostrinia; species Ostrinia nubilalis. Next base: position 7,303,063 of record NC_087111.1, on the reverse strand, counting down.
GTTTTATCTCTAATGAATAAATGGCATTTTATATTACGAAAGGATTTACCAGTTGACAAAAAAGTAAAATTGATAGCGACTCTATCTCATTTTAACTTCTATGCCTAGCAGACACCGATAGCTGATGAGCCAAGAAGGATTTAATAATTTTTTTTTCTATCTTGTGGGTTTTTTAACAACCAAGATCGTAACCCGTACAGGCTTCATGCCGCTATACCTACCTGTTTGGCATTGCTTACCGAATCCACCAAAGATAAATAAATAAATAAATCTTTGGACAATTTCACACAGCGCCAGCTAGCCCCAAAGTAAGCAACTTAATGCTTGTGTTATGGGTGCAAGATGCTCTCCAATGCGTTCGTAGAGTCATAGATAACGTCGTTATGATACTTGCAATGAATTTTTCTTAATATTAAGTACAAGTGTAATATCTACCTAAAGCCACCATATTACATTAAAAAAAATTTCAATAAGTAACTGAAAAAGAGTCTTCCTAAACATTGTTATTTTTAATCCTAAACTTATTGTCTATGGAATCCGTTAAAAAACCAAAGAGTAATGCAGCCGATACATCACCTTAAAGAGCTCATTCGTATCCCATTAAAACCCTTCGTTTGAACAGATTTAAAATAACTGTATCACTTCACACTCCGGCACACTACCGAAATAGACAGTCGGAAATACGAGGCAAAAATAGAGCCAAGTTCAGTTTACGGGACTATTCCCACCTCTCGTTCCCACCGCTGCAACTCCTGTGTAGCCAGGATTTATAGCTTGGCTGCCAACAAAAACCCATGTTTTCCTAAAGGTTCTTCAAACCTTTTTTATGTCAATTTTCATCCTATTTGAACTGGAGAAAAGTCGAAGCCTAACTTCGAACTCCTAAATACAATCTAAGGTGGTAAATGCCTATTTAGTCCCGTCTTGATGAAGCCTAGATCCTCAGATGAATTTAATGTAAACGACTGTAGTTTTTATTTGTGACAGAATATTTTGTTGCTTTGTATTTAAGAGCTGCAATAATTAACTTTTTAAATCATTTATAATTAAATGATATTAGAGCACATAATTAGAGTTGAACAATTACAAATTTAAAACATTAGATTTAGATACTTAAGCATGTTTTGGAATTTTGCATCGTAAGTTAAACATTACGTATTTCTCGTAAAGTACAATTGCATGTGTAAAACTTGACTCATACCGCTACTGCTATTGACTCTACAATTTTATGTTGAACCCATATTTTTTCTAATTCAAAAACAAATTAATACCAAATGCTTTAAAAATCTCTGACTTTTATTTCGAGCTTGGCTAGCGCACTACCTTACTGGGAGATGTTTGACGCCACCCTAACACTGCCACTGCGACGTGGGGTCCGTTATACCCCAAGTCACAACATCTGTCTCTGTCACGCACACAATAAACCATATACCTGTCTCGCCGCTTAGATAGTGGTACTAAATAGGTATTTAGTATTCGGAAGGGAGCACAGTTAATTATATGGGGTGAGAGAAAAATAGTAAACGTGCTTCTAATAGCTTTATTGTCGCCCTTATGGGTATGATTACAAGGTCGAGTTTTGTTGTGATTTGTGGGCGATTGTTAAGGATCGACTGTTTGGTTTCCTAAATGGTAGGAAGATGTGATATAAATATATTATTAATAATTATGAACGCACCATTGAGCCTGCAATAATGCCGCGAGATTTATTGAGTATTAAATGTGTGAAAGGGATTTTATTCGGGATTATTAGATTTTTTTGAGCGAAAATGATATCGTGGGTAATATTTTTTTGTTGATCTCTTTTATTGAATTGTATGAAATAGGTCATTAAATATGTTTAGTATTAGATGGACGGGGTGGTTTATTTAGAAAATATAGAGAAAGAGTAAATATAGAGGTTCTGCAGATAGGTATTTAATAAATCCGAGTGCTTATAGTTTGTACGTAGGTAATTAAAATCAGTCGCCAATTCGCCATTTTATTTTTATGTAATTAAATACCAGTGCCTTTAGACACAATTTAATACTTTCCATTTTATTAAATGAATTAACCTTATGTAGGGAATCGAGATGTAACAAATCATAGCACATGTTACTAACATTGTCTAAAAGCACAGAGCGTTTAGTTCCCTTAAAACTCTGAAAGTTTTGTAACTCTACAAAATAGAGTTGCTTGAATTGTAATTAGATAAATATGTAACTAAGGCTGAGTTGCACCACCTAACTTTGACCGTAACTATAACGATAATCGGTGTTTTTTTATGGAGTTTAACAGACTTTTGACATTTATCAAAGTTAAAGTAAGATGGTGCAACCCAGACTATGTGTTAGGTACTTGTTCTACAGAAAAAAAGTAATAATTTCAATAATACAAGAATCAATTAATAATCAAGAATAATCAGAATCAGAAATCATTCGAAAAATACGAAAATACTCGTAGAACGAAGCGCTACGAAAAAAGACACCTACGTCGATGACAAAAATCCTATTACAATATTTCCCTATCAGTGAAACTTCTAGTTTAGAATAAATTCGTGTTTACGCCGAAATTTATACACAACATACACGTACTACTTACACAAAGAAAGAACCTTCATTAATTATGATAAACGGTGATATAACGACCCAAAACGCTTTAACGACATAAATCGCATCCGTATCACAATAAATAATTGTTACTACTGTCGCAAATCAGGCCCGCTAATTTGAAACGGATCCTCCAAACTCCCGACACTAATCTCTCAAAGGGCAGCTCCGCTCAAAGGTTTTAACAAGCGACATTCACAACTGCTCATTATATTTTTATACTTTATACCTCAGTGGCGGACATAAACTGCGCGATCATAACGCGCGAACCCCTACAAAAGGTAATTATGTTTTGATTCCTACAAAAAAAAATCGAGTATCACAAAGGAGACTAACGAGATAAGAGCGTGCTAAATCGCTCTCCGACTCTCCCCTCGCCCCCGCTCGGATCAATTCGGGAGAGAACGGTCGATTGGCGGAGCGGGACAGCTTCATTGTGGGCGGGGCTTGTACAGACCACGCCCCGACACGGCAGCAGGGTCCCCTGCCCGCCACAGCCGCCAGTCAACCTCCGACCACGGTCGCATGCGTACACGATCTCAGATCGCGGCTCGAAGTGATGTGCTAATGGGACTGACCGGTCAATGTTAAAGAAACCAAGTTACGAGGACATCGAAGTGAAAAACATGGCGATACAAAGCGTGTCGAGATACCCCAGCAGTCCGGCGGAGGCCACCGAGCCGCCGAAGGCTTCGCGGATCAGCTTCAGCGTGGCTTCCATTCTGGCGGATACGAAGGCTAACCAAGCGGACGAGACGGCGGAGATGATCAGACATCATAGGACGATACCGGAGTCTCCGTTACGGCAGAGTCCGTCAGCGCAGCCCGAGCTCCCAGGGGAATCCCCTAGGGCGTCCAGCCAAACGCCGCCTTTAAATTTAAACGCTTCTGCGACTGTGACTTCATCTGATGACGAATACGAAGATTCTGTTAACCAGGAAGATTCCATAGTTGATGTGGAGGACTTGCAGAATGGGGGGCAAAGCGAGGATGAGGAGAGAACGGGAGATAAGGGGAGATTGGTCAGGCCGACCCCTTTCAGCGCGCTGGCGGCGGCGGCAGTCGCTTACCACGGGTTGGGGTGGCCCGGACCCCCGTCGGTGGTGCCTTCGTTCGGGCCTCTGTTCCAGTCACATTTCCCCGTTGGACATTTAACAGGTTAGATTTTTTTTGTATTTTCGTAGAGTAGTTAGTAGTGTGGTAGAATGTAGAGTCGTAGCGTATATTTACAGGAGTATTTACAGGTTTTCGTTTTAAATACTGATTACAATTTTGTAGTCTTCCCTTTTTTTAATTATACCTATTACTTTTATGTAGAGCCTAATTTTATTGTTGTATGTATGCTTGTTCTAGCTAGTAGACAAATAGTAGAACTTTCGTAGACCGTAGAGCATTCGTAGCATTTGAACAAATTCCTAAAATAGACATTGGTAATCAAGCTTTGTAATTTTAAAAATATATTACATCTCTGCTCTATTTTTGTTATTTTTTCACAGATTTTAAAGTATTTTCCAAATTTTTAAGATAAATAATAGCATAATTAGTCCATGATAATTAATAGGTAGGTATTTAAAAATTTGGTAGCTGTTTAATTAAGCTGAAAATCCGTGTTTACTTTATCTGTTTTGATTTACGCTTACTTGGGTTTAATTACCTTATTTGGTACTTATTAATTACAATAGCTTTAATTAATAAGTAGAGTATGGGTAGCGGCGTAGTTGTTTTATTTATTTTCGATTTATTAATCGGACTTAGTTTATATTTAACTAAGAAGGTTAATTAAATGATGAGTTAGAGATAAAATGTTTCTTCATTCATCTATACTATCTATACTAATATTATAAATGCGAAAGTAACTCTGTATCTCTGTCTGTCTTGCTTAAATCACAGAACCGATTTTGATGAAATTTGGCATAGAGATAGTTTGAGATCCGGGAAAGGACATAGGATAGTTTTTATCCTGGTTTTTGAAACAGGGATGCGCGCGATAAAGTTTTTCTGTGACAGACAAAATTCAACGCGGGCGAAGCCGCGGGCAAAAGCTAGTAATCTATATTTTATTACTCTTTGATGAGCAATCTGAATGTGTACGCAAATGGTTAATAACAATTAATAATAATTGCAGACTTACGCAATCGCTTATTAATTAACAATAATAACAATTACAGTTAAATACTATATGTAATTAAAATTATCGGCTTCAATTTTGGTAATCATCAATTAATTGGATGCCCGAAACTCAACGAGTTTCTTGATTTGTTTTTTTAAGTATAAAAATTAACGATTCAAAAGGTCAAGCGTTATTAATGTGCGTCTGCAATAAGTATGTATGTGTGTACATAATATTTATTTACATAAGTATCTTTGATTTAAACTACATTAATATTATAAAGGAAAGATTTGATTGTTTGTGTTGAATAGGCTCCAAAACTATTGGACCGATTTGAAAAATTCTTTCACCATTAGAGTCCTCCATTACAACTGTCTACAGCATTTTTGCGCACGGGTTATGCATAGCTTATTTTTATTGCTTTAATACCTAGAAATTAGAATAACAACAAAAAAAGTTTCTGAATTTGCTTTTATGTGTAAAAAATAGAAAAATTCATATCAATGAATGTATGAAACATGAAATGTTCATGTTTTTTCATTAGAGATGATTTAATTTGTTTGCAAAAATTTTTTTTTCTTTCTTCCTTTCATTCTTTCTAATTATTAAAACATACCAAACATCCATTTAAGATTCATTCTCACAAGAGAAAATTTAAAATAGAGTCCAAATATTTATTAAAAATGAAAAGTTCTAATTTCCTGTCATGTTCCATAGAAGATTTTTCTCATAAAAATCTAACCCTATCATGCTTTCAGTATACTGGCCTTGGTAACGTCGTCTCTCAGATCCCACTATATTTTGATGAAAGCGTGCCCCTTGTTCTTGCGAATAAGCCCCCATAATTATCTATAAATATATCCCAATGAGAATGTGACGTGCATCTTTAGAGACATTCTACTATGAAGATGCAAAATTCAAATCGCTATAACTCTTTAAAAAGCAAATATTTTCGATTTGTAATCGCACTTTTTTATATTTTGCTTATATAATCAAAATATAAAAAGTAAAATCCATGCGCAAAAAAAAAATTTTTTTTGTTGACCGGTGATTATTTCTGATGAATAGGGGGTACGAAGTTCGCCGAGGTGAACTGTTAGGTAAGATGCGCATAATTTTATTTCGAAGTAAATACACTAGGTACCTACTCTACATCATGGGCTAAATGCAATCCTACTGTTTTAAAGATAATAATTAGTTAATGATCTGTAAACATTTATTGTTAGTCTATATACAGTGTGAGTCACGTTAAAGTGTACATATGAAAATAGATGAAACTAGACCTATTTTTATCGACAAAAAAGAGGTCAAAAATTTTTTGAGATTTTTTTTAAATTTTTTATAGAATTTTTTTTCTTCCAATTACTTATTGTAAAGAAAACGTAATAACTTTTAAACTAAGCGGTATATCCTGATAAAATAAAAACAGTAATAATGCTAAATAACAGGCGATACTAAAAAAATACATAAAATACACAAAAAATGCCAACAAATAATAAAAAATGACACTTTTTGAAAAAAAAAAACTGCTTTTTTTTCGTGTTTTTTTGGTTATTTGATAAATTTCTCCAAAAAATGCCCCTATAACAGGTGATTTTTATTACTTTGTATTATTCTCTATCGTATTATCTTTGTAAAACCAAAAATCGCATGTCTCTATCCCTATCACAACATTTGCTATGACCGTTTGAACAAAGGCCTGCCACAACATTATTCTCCGCTACAGGTAGAGACAATTTTAATTTTAACTAAAATGCTTATTGTACTTCGAAATCTTTTGTTTTTATTTGAAATCTAACTTGTCTTTATCAAAATTACAAATCTGGAGCCATTTTCAGTTTCGTTGTTAATGAAGCGTTGAATGGCGCGCCCGGAGAGGCTTAGTTCAAACGATCATTGCAAACGTTGTGATAGGGATAGAGACATGCAATTTTTGGTTTTACAAAGATAATACGATAGAGAATAATAAAAAGTAATAAAAACCACCTGTTATAGGGGCATTTTTTGGAGAAATTTATCAAATAACCAAAAAAACACGAATTTAAAAGCAGATTTTTTTCATAAAGTATCTTTTTTTATTATTTGTTAGCATTTTTTGCGTATTTTATGTATTTTTTTAGTATCGCCTGTTATTTAGCATTATTACTGTTTTTATTTTATCAGGATATACCGCTTAGTTTAAAAGTTATTACGTTTTCTTTACAATAAGTAATTGGTAGAAAAAAAATTCTATAAAAAATTAAAAAAAAATCTCAAAAAAATTTTGACCTCTTTTTTGTCGATAAAAATAGGTCTATTTTCATTTATTTTCATATGTACACTTTAACGTGACTCACACTGTATATAAAAATGAAACCCGTTTTCCGTTGTCACGACATAACACGAAAACGGCTTGACCGTTTTGGCTGATTTTTTTTTTGTAGTTTTCTAATACTCTGTACAAGGTTTTTACGGAAAAAAATATAAAGAAAATCTCTACGCTAAGGCGGTACGAAGTTCGCCGGGTCAGCTAGTTCCTTATAAAAACTAGGAAACGGTTCGTTTTATTTCGGGAAAAAGGAATCAACAAGTTATTGTACCTACCGGTTAATACTCCAATAAACTTTTCTTTTATTTTCTTCAAAATTTAAAAATACCGGTTGTTATTTCTTAATAACGTACCTATAAAAATCTAAAATAAATACTACTACTAAATTAAATTAAACTCTATTTTTGAAACACAAATATTATTTTGATAATTTTAACTAACTTGTGGTTAATTCCCACCTCATTATAGATTTTACAAACCGTTAGTTACCATTATAATTATTTTGTTATTTACCTCAATTAAGTTTCAGCTGAGTAGTAGGTATCCTCACGCTTTAACTCAATGTAATTTAACCTCTTTATTCGATAAAGGATTTAAAAACTACAAAATTTAAAAAAGTTGCATTCAAATATGGAACGAATTAAAAAAAATTGACTTCCATAAAAAGGTTACGTCATAGAGCTTACAGAATTCACACAATTTGAACATTTAAGTAATACTAAGTAAAGACCAAAAATATAATTAAATTAACTTTATTAATTACAAGTCGATAACGACAATAATGATGAAAGTTTAATTCATTTTGACGTTTGTAGGTATTGATTGTCACATTTAATATTTGAGCATTGATTGAAATGAAACCACAATAAAATTCACTGACTAATATTATTTTACTATGATGTCAACATAACATTTTAATGAAGTCACGTAGGTATTATTACTTTACTATAGTCTTTTCCCGCTAATTCTAGTCCTATAAAGTCAAAATAAATCCTTTTTTACTTTGACTGTGACCAAAAGATCCAATTAGCTAGCTCAACAATAAATCTCGAAGCGATCCCCACAAATCTGTTTCTAAAATATTATAATAAGGCTCGTGTTTCGGAAATCTCCGAAGACACAACTGAATAAAGGCTTAGGAGGAACATAAATACAGGATTTCACGAATGCGAAAACAATAAGGCAAGGATTGGAAGAGGCTCAGGATCAATGGGCACACAACCTCCGCATAAATAGGGACCGCGAAGGTTGGATTCTGAGTTTGAAACTTTTTGCGTTGTTTAAAAATGCTCGAGCGTTTGCGTTTTGAATTTGGAATTCGCTTGGTTTAAAATGAGAACTATGGATATGAATTTCGAATTTACTTATTTCATTTGGTGACACTTTTTTATTGAAAATCCAGATAACAATAGTGATGTTCGTAAAACAAACTTAAAGTAAAAATTGCTATAAATCGATTACATAAAAAATAATGCAGAATACGCTAATCGACCTATTTACTTGTTACATATTAGGCTACTTGGCGGAAAATGAGCCATATTTAAGGGTAACGTTAAAATAGTAATTAAAAATAACTTTAGGCATTTTTCTCTATCTCACATTTCTTTCAACATAAAAAAATACGGAGTTTCTAAATAATTTTAGTAATCAGAACATTCAGAACCTTGCCAAAACCAGTAATTATGAAAGTGCTATTAATAGACTAGGTGTGTAACGGGAAACTTCATGCTATTATTAAGTATGAATGTCAATTCTCCGAATGCATTATTATTGAATTATTAATTTCCTGTCGATATATGAGTATTAATAACCACAATAATACATAATTAACAGGTAAGATTGTACATAATTGGGTTTTAAATCGTATTTCCATGCTATTTATATAAAAACTTCCAATAAGAGGTTTACCAACTTTATCTTATTAGAATTTTCAAATAAGAATTTATATGCGAAATTATTACCATGAATTGAAGTTTCAAAAACGCCAAAAAACATTTAGTAACAAAAAATCTATCAACATTAAGAATCACCTAGTTTCGGCCAATAATTTAATAAATGTAATAATAATACAATTAACACAATCGATTTCACTATTCCAATTAAAATTAATAACAATCGATTAGTTTTATTGCTCGTATTTCATTTGATCGATTCGTAAACAGGAAGTGGGAATCTATTTCACACATTAAACAAAATTAATTAGTATTTTAAACTAATTTAGGATATCCTTCAATAATAAATTTAATTAGAGCATTATTGACGTTAACAATATGTTATTAATTATTTCAATAATGTTTAAGTTTATTTCGATTATTATAACTTTTCAACGGCTAGAAATATTTGTTGTTCAACACGTTATTATTATGTGATTGAGTTTGTCCTTGATTTTGGTTTCACCATTACAATCATTAGTGTTAATATAAAAATGTTAAATTAATTACTACATTAGAATTGAGATCATTAGTTTGGTCTTTTATTTAGAACTATAACTATCTCTCGTTCTCACTACTGCAACTCCTGTATAGCTAGGAACTATAGCTTGGCCTCCGAAGAAACCCAACCAGTGAAGGTTTAATCCTGGGGGGTTACTAACTGTCCTGGAACCTTCATCAAATTCAATCAGTAAGCTAAAAACCATCATCTACACTGTATCTACAGTCGACTTTAAAGACTAATTTACGGACTTATGGAAAAAACACTTGCGCGATGCAAATTTAGCACAACGCCATCTATTGATATCATTTAGTACTTAATTACTTGCTTAAAACTTGTCTTCTTTTCGTCGTCAACGGATGCAGAGTGCAAATTAACCGTGAAACATACCTACTGTACAATTAGTCCATCTTAGTATTAAAGTAATTTGTATTAATTGCCCTAGTTTCGATCTTTTGTTAATACCAGCTAGGGTTAAGCTGTAGCGTGCGAAGCAGACATTATGCGGACCGACGCCCTCAGATTGCGCTACACGGTTATCCTATTAGCCATGCTAATGTCTAGAATCTAGATAGATCCTATAGGCATTTAGAATTTGTTACCGCAACAAATGGAGAATCGTCAAATGCCTAGAATTATTTATCCTCAATGTTATTAGTCCAAGGACACTTCTGAAATATCAATTAATTAAGATAATAAATTTTAGCGACAAATACTGATTCATCAATACGTTCAAACAAGTAATAGGTGGTGATCTTTATTTTACTTTTGCCCGAAAATTGATATTATATTTTTATCTAAAAATCCTCCTGAAATTACTTGGCATGCACTGTCACGAGTTATGCTAAGTCGGGACGTTATTGGCACACTTTTTTTACCTATTATTGTTTTTTTTATTCCAATAAACTCATTCTTTTGTATAAACTTTAAATTTTATCTTACAGCTTATTTTTATTCATTTAAACCTTTATGGATTAGCTCTCTCTCTATTTCTCCCATTGCGTGGTTACAAAGCGTTTGGCGTGCAGAATCTGTCCTCAACATGGCAACACCAATCGCGGGTAAAGCGCATGGATACTAATTACCACCTATTTAGGGTAAATCGAAGTGTTTATCTTAGTAATGACTGTTTGCACTGATTTATTCTAGCTAGGACTCAAGCATTAAAGTTGGAGGGAAACATTACAATGATTTCATTTCATTCTTAAAATAAATGTCGAATTCATTTGTTTTGGATAGAAAAAAAACATTACAATAGAAGACTGCCTAATATTTGTATCATTAGGATTTTAGCATTTGTTGAAGGGAAAATTAGACGGATTTAACTAATTTAAATTTAAAATTTTATTTTGTGATCTTTTTTTTATCTCCAAAGTTTTATAACGTTAGAATAATACCTAATAATTTGCATCATGACTAAATTGTCTTTTAAATTATTTGAGTAATATTTCGTGTTTTTGATACAAAATAATTAATATAAACCTGACTATTTCCTATTTTAATCGCTTATCAAAATTAATATTTTCCTTAAATATCAAAATACTTCAGTTGTTTTAGTTAATAAATTATTTTAAACAAAGTTTTCCGTAACACACAGAATATTTTGTGTATAACAAGGTCATAATAAATTATGTAAAATTCAAAACTTATAGTGCAAAAATTCTTGAAACTTTCTAGTACAATAAGTTTAGTGTCTCGGTTCAATTTTTTTTTAATCCATTAATTTTTTACACGTCCCAGTATCACTTAAACCCTACTACTGCTTCGGGACAATATTTGATTTGCATTTTGATTCTTCAATTTTAATTTAGTCATAGCATAAAAGTATCAACATCTCTTAGGCTGAGTTTCACCATCTTACTTTAACTTAAAACAAACGTAAAAAATGTGTCAAAGTCCATACACAAAGCACCGGTTATTTACGGTTAAAGTTGGTGATGCAACTCAGCCTTAATATCATACAAACATCATATTTTAATCACATGAGTCTAAGACTCGAATCGACCAAACTTTTATCCGAGAGTAATTCCTGGTACAACTGTCACATTGACAGTTTCAGTATGGAAAATATGTCAAAATGTTGAATAACTGACGATTTATTCTGAGATTAAATTTACTCCTGTTTGGTCGAATCCACCCTAAGTGTACATAAATTAGTTTCATGTCCATTGTATGAACTCCATTCGTGCTCACGTGGTTGCGTGAACCATTTACTTTACTTTATTTAGTTCGTGCAAATTATTTGACGGCGTGGTTAATTTTTTTATGGCAACATTCTTCAATGGTTCGTAATTAGCGGCATTTGGAATATTAAAATATTTGTACTTATGCTTATGCGGTTCTTTAATCCGAACTAGAACAATGTGGGTATTTTTGTTTTGAATTAAATGTAGAGCTACATTATGATTGTTTACTGTGGTAGCATTTAGCATCTAATGCTAGTAATATAGGTGTTGTTTCAACAAAAATGTATAATCTGTTGTAATTCATAGATAATGACATAACAAATAAGGTATCTTATTACAGTCGTAATAGGCGCTATTTTGCATCAAAAATATATAATCTTACTAGCTATGCCCGCGACTTAGCACGCGTGAAAAAAGTTTGAATAATATTTTCACCCGTTTTTGCAACATTTTTCCTCCTATTGGTCGTAGCGTGATGTTATACAGATTTCCTTGGTTTTTTTAAATTTCAATCAGTACTACTTAGTTGAAACAAACAATCAAAGCGTCATAATATTAGTATGTGGTTTACTGTACATAATCCCAACTAATATTATAAATGCGAAAGTAACTCTGTCTGTCTGTCTGTCTGTTACGCTTTCCCGCTTAAACCTCGCAACCGATTTTGATGAAATTTGGCATAGAGATAGTTTGAGTCCCGGGAAAGAACATAGGATAGTTTTTATCCCGGTTTTTGAAACAGGGACGCGCGCGATAAAGTTTTTCTGTGACAGACAAAATTCCACTCGGGCGAAGCCGCGGGCGGAAAGCTAGTATAAAATAATACAGCGAGTGCTAAAAGGCTCCGTCTGGGAGCATTCAGAATCAATCTGCGAGCGCTGAAAAACAACCGCGACAGAACCTGTATTTTATCGCACAATGGCTGCCCTGCCGTAGTGCTGCGCTCGGAAGGTTAAACGTCGATTGTTTAATCGATAAAGTTCAATTGGACTTGTAGAGACGATTTTAATGAAAACTAGCAACTATTGTGTGTTTAATTTTTTTTAAACATCGATTTTAGATTTGTAGAATGTACTTGGTAGAATAAATGAATTTAAAGGCGTATTTTATCTCTACTTAGTTATGTGTTCTCTAAGAAGAAAATTAAAAACCAATAGTCTAATTTCACGTCATTTAATGACCAAAACCAATCAATTTCTCTTCACTTTACGGCAATATTGCACTCATTGGGAAATCTTGATTAATTTCCATGATTGATATTTTATCGATTGTAACGCATCACGTCACTACCCCGCGAATGTAATAAGCGCTAACGCCATTATTATCGGCATTTTCCTATTTGTTTACGATCCGACATAATGGTCTATTAAGAAATTTAAATTGCTGAACAGAAAAACGGCTACTCGATTAGTTACATAATCTCAAATTGTGTCTCAAGCGTGGAACGGAACGTTTTTATTAGCAGTTGCACATTTTCTTACAGCTTCCCCTAGCATCGCTATGTAGGCTGCATGCAATGTATATTTTTAAGACGGAAAGGCATAAACAAACATTCAGCCTGCAGATGTTAAAATAATTCTGATAATGGCACGAAAAATTTAAGAAATGAAAAAAGCTGTACTGTCAAATAACTTTTTTATGCTATTTCAGCTTGGCCAGTGTCATAAACCCTACAAAAAAGTATGTTTAGAAAAGTTTCATGCTAATTTTCTTCTAGTGCCTTTAGTTTTTATTAAATTGTTGAAACTGTTGTTAAATAACTTAACTAACGAAATCTAATAAAGCTGTTTCAATTACGTTTCAAATTACTTTTCCCGCGATTGAAAGGTTTTTCTTTCATACTCATTGCCTATACTTATCGTTGTATGCGTCGTAAATGGTATGAATTAGGCACTCTGAATATCAGTGGTTTTATACCAATGAAACTGTTCGCCAAATATGAATATGTAATAATAATGGGTTCCCTACGTTTTATCGAAAGTCGTTTCATCGAAGGTCGTTTCATCGAAGCCGTTTCTTCGATTGGTCATAATCTCGAACGTACGAAATATCGAATGCCGTATCATCGAATGGTCACATTATCGAATGGTCGAGTCATCGAATATCTTAGCGTCGAAAGGTCGTATATTAAAGAGTTACCTAGTGACTAATAAAAGTTAGTAACTCGCTGAACACTTGTTTAAAGTGACGTTTAATATGGAAATGTCACTTTAAACTACTGTTCAACGAGTGTGTAACTTTTTAATAGTAAGGGAGTTGATCATGACATCGATATAAAAAAAATGAGTTTCTAAAGTGAAAATAGCTATTGAATAACATAATAGCGTTCGGCCTCCAGACCTGGCTATATGATGCACTCACGCCTTTGCCTTAATTCCTTATTATAAGCTAAATGGCAATGCCAGATTTTGTATGGAAAGTGGCGTCTTTTTTTTTTCGCGCGTCCATCGACCAAACTTTGTTTTTTGATTACAAAATATTGTAATAAACCAAACTTACTATGGCATGTATACCTCTAAACTCAGTCTGAACTGAGTTACGAGCATTAGAAGTTTGATAATTTTCATACTAGATTTGCTTTTTGTGTGCAAGTTTTGTAAGAAATTGCAACAAAATATTGCGCTATTTTTTTATTGCGCTGATTCTGCTCCATACTGATGTCTGGAGCCTTTAATGGATGGTATTGTTTGTTTACACATACAATCTCACTATTTTGTTGCAATTTCTTACAAAACTTTGCGCGCAAAAAGCAAATCTAGTATGAAAATCATCAAACTTCTAATGCTCGTAACTCAGTTCAGACTGAGTTTAGAGGTATACATGTCATAGTAAGTTTGGTTTATTCTATTTTGTAATCAAAAAACAAAGTTTTGTCGATGGCCGCGCGAAAAAAAAAAGACGCCAATTTCCGGCATTGTCTTTTAAAAAAACATCCATACGGCGAAATCCAACTTTGACATTCTGACAAGTCATTAAACTTGATAGTTGGATATTTTAAGTTACGGAAAAAAAGCTGGGTTTAACCCTCAATTAGGCGCGCCTAAAAAGTTGCATAAGCGCTCGCGTGGGGTGTTTGGCACCCCAGAATTAGGAAATCAAATAAAATACGAAATACATGCAAAATCAGACTTTTATTAATTAGGACATTTGAACTTACATATTAATCAACTTTTAAACGTATTTTTAACAAAATTAACCTTTTTTTTAATATAAAAAATATTTTTTTACTAATTCTAGTTTTTATCATCACAATTTCGACAGACTATATTCATATGGTCATTGCACACATGTTTTTGGCATTTCGAACATTCAGTCTTTGTTTTCCTGTCCTTACTTCTTGGACATACATGACACCTTTTGTATGATTGCGATCGGCCTGCTTCAGAAAGAGATTCTTGGTCCTGAATTCCATGTTGTGTTTTTAGTCGTTTTTGCAGCGGTCGTGGTAGTGTGGGTTTGCTGGCTCTTGATATTTGGTGAGGTTTGACTAAATCAACAGCTAGTCGCTTTAAAAATACTCTTCGGGTATATTAGAGTCAATTTTAGATTTGTATATCACATAGAAATTGATACCTGTGATATTGAAAAGATGAAAAAATATCACCATCGGCCATCTTTTGGTGCGTCTTCCTACATTATAACTGGCGCACATTTGGTCGTTTGTATCAACTCCCCCTTTCGTTTTATTGTAAAAATGAATAATTTCGGGCTTTCTTTTCTCTATTACAATGTTTTAAAACAGAAATAATGAAATTAACATTATCCACTACCTCGAAATTTAGACCACACAAACAGTCACCTGGGGTGTTACGCACCCCAAACACGCTCTCCGAGCCCAACCGTCCACAACAGAGCGCCGCTCGCAACTGAATCGTGTACGTTTTACGTGTTTACGAAGCTACCTAGAAGGCCAGCGCGCTAAATTCAAATTTTAAAAAGTTGTGAGCCTGGAAACCTGCTCTGGGGTGCATGACACCCCACGCGACCAATTAAGGGTTAAACTAACTTAGGCTGAGTTGGATCACCTAACTTTGACCGTATCTATGACGATAAGCGGAGTTTGACAGATTTTTGAAGTTTGTCACAGTTAAAGTAAGATTGTGCAAGTCAGCCTAACGTCACCTCCCATGTTGCCATATTTGATACTTAATAAACAACCTTTCGACACTAAGACATTCGATGATTCGACCATTCGATAATGTGACCATTCGATGATACGGCATTCGATATTTCGTACGTTCGAGATTATTACCAATCGATGAAACGGCTTCGATGAAACGACCTTCGATGAAACGACTTTCGATAAAACGTAGGGAACCCAATAATAATTAGTACTGTATGTAAAGATGTCTATTTTCGGAATTTGGATGTCGATTTTAAGATTAAGGAAAATTACTGATTTTCAATTAATATTTCATTTATCTTTTGTTTCTATGAATGGGACATTATTAGAACTTATAACCGTGTTAACTGGAGTGTGGATGATACGATTAAAATTAATTTATAACTTATATTAACGTGCTAAATGAAGTTGTTAAAGTGCAATTGTGAATAAATTATCTTTTATTAATATAATTAGACGAGCACAACAATAAAGCATGCTATAAAAGTAATAAGATATTAAAACTACGTGATTAGGTAAGTTAATTTTTGCTTGAGGAAAAAATTAATTTGTGTTGAAACAAATAACTAATTAGGTATGTAGCCAATTAAAATGTGTAGTAGAATATAAATCCAGATAAGTACATACATTTTGTTCGTTAAATAGGTACACTGGGAATGGAAATAGGTATCTACTCGTAAATAATAAAGAAAAATTGTATAAAAAAAAACCCAAATGTTTTTGTAGGGTTTTGGAAATAATGAAAAACGATTTTATAAAAAGTAACTACTTATTTTTCATTTCGTCCCATTTGTATTTAATTTTATTTTGTTCCTTAGTAAAATATTTATTGAATGTAACAATAGATGTAAACGAGAAATTAGGTAGTATTAGTAGGAAGTACTCATTATGTGAATTATCTTCTACGATCCATTTCTCACATTAAGCTCAAATCATTTTAATAATTAATTTGAATTAATTTAGACAACTCCAACGACGGAAACAATTTGTTTTCGTTCCAAACATCAGAATCCGGATTTCGCAGAAATCGATAGAATAAGTGAATTATGAATGAATTCCAAAATGGCCGCCAATTAGATATGTTCGCCCACGAATTTGTTTTTCGAACCTTGAATTTGACATAGCACAGCTAATAACAGTATACTAACTTTGAACAAAACTGAATACCTACTTACATTACAAACCTTTCATGGAATAAATGTACTTACTTAATTGAAACTCTTATGCTAATGACTACTCATGCATGCGTTATAGCACCGTCAGAAAGATTAAAAAGCCATCTATATTAAGTTAGTAGTTCTATAAAACGGAATATTAATTAATCCACGCCTTGAATCCCGATATCTGCAGTTCACAATTTGTTTTATCAGAGCAGAATAATTATTCGCTCGGAATTGGACTGGCTGTTTTTATTTTGCTGTGGCTAAACTAATTAGCACTTATAATGACATAACGCTGGCCTAACCGTACAGTAGAGTGCAAATTAATGATAAACGTATCCATATTTGTCTATCAGAGAGACTCGGCTTATCGACGAGAAGTCTCGTTAGGGCCTGTAATCTGAAACTCTGGAACTCAATTTTATTTAACTCTCGACTTTGAGCCCTTAAAAATAAGAGCTAAGTTGTCAAGGACTCAACCAGGTCTTTTTTCGTCCAGTACTCGCACCATTGCCTCTCCTAATTGGCTCGGCGTCTGTTTTAATTCATTTCGCGATAGTTTTACAAGTATTTTATTGACGCGTGGCTCCGCCTGGCGGTGAAACGGAGCGACTAATCGATTCGTTGGCGTACCAGTCCTCCGATCGCTCGATTACTCGAGTTTCGAACATTGGCCCTTTATTATTGGCCAGCATTGTTTTTTCAAGCGCATAATGGCGGTCGCCGAGCATGTAATTTGCAATTCTAATTATGAACGCATAAAATATTATAAAAATTTTACTGTGTGATCGTAATTAGACGCATAGACTCGGCTCCGTTTTATCTGTATGAAATATTGCTTTAAATGAGATAAAACTTTTATGAGAAAAGCGAAGTGATAATTTTAATTGCGTTTATTTGAAACGACACGCTGAATTCTATGGTTATCAACCAACACTAATTATTTACTATTACACTATGGGAGGTCTGCTACACGTCTTGAAAGTTACCTTCCTATAATCTGCTGCGTAAGGTTGAAATTGGCGTCGAATTTATAAAGAAAAAGATAAGTCCAGTAGCGTCGCCAGTGACGCGTGCTGCCATCTCTCGGACGATGACAGTAACTAATAAATCATCCGATAACATCAGAGGCGAAGATTATACGGTACTGGGTTCCCCATCACGCCATCCGTGCTTCCTGCAAGCGCAAATTAGTAAAACACTTACAAACAATACGCGAACAACACACTAACGAGTATTACACCTTACTGCACTCGCAATAAAGCTCCCATTCCAAAGGAAACTACCAAAGTAACAACAGCCAATAATTGCCACTGCAAAACACTGAAATATATTTTTAGTAGTTCGCGGAATCGTGTTGGCTAAAAGTTAACGCCGGTCGAACTGCAAAAGACAATGAACACGGTTTAGTTTAACTGCCCAGTTAACGTATTACCGTCAAAGAGGGAAATTATTATTCCCGGTTAAATAGTTTACATGTTGAACTCGGAAATGTGTGGTTTTTCGGGCCGTGCTTGTACAGTCGGCGTCAAATACGTGACACCCAAAGTAGCCAAAAAGTTCGCAACCGCGTCGTTGTTACAATTGGAATAAGGTTGTGTTATCAACTTTTTGGCCACTTTGGGTGTCACGAACTATTTGACGCTGACTGTACGGTCTCGGCCTCGAACTGTGCGTTGACCAATTAGAAACAGCTATTAAACAGTGGACCGGTCACTTTGCCAAATGCATTCTTTCACGAAAACAAGCCATGCGATTTTATTCATCAATTTGCACCGGACAAAATTGCGACCGGTAGCCCTTTTGAAAAAGGAACGCCTTTTATTTTTTTCTTAATGGCCAAAGGAGGTTTGCCGTGAACATGATCCTAATTAAAAAAGTCAAAATTTTCGGCACGTTCGATGAAGAATTTTGAATATATTCCTTTGCTTGCCCAATTAGCAATACTGGCAATTAAAAAAAATGGTTCAACAGTTTGAAATTTAAATCGAGAATGCTAATGTAGAGTTCGGCGGTAACCAAAACGTTCGGTAGCTTGATTTGAATATTAGACGAAAGAAATGTAGGTTTATGTTATTCGAGTTTCGGCCTTTGGGCCAATAAAATTAATGCTCGCTACTGTTTCCTAAGAAAGATTAAGGCGATATCGTTCATTGCGCTATAAAATTAAAATGTAAATAGATTCAACGTCAATGATGGTTCATTAAAGCTGTGGAGTAAAATGTTAACTCTTTAATAAAAATGTTACTTTTTCTTTTGTGCATATTTTCAAAATTCCTTCTGTAACTTAGCTTGAATGGATACCATTTCAACATGACAATATTTCAACCGTCTGCCCTTCATCTCAATCATAAATAGCCGGTGCCCCAAAAATCGAGCTTCGATATGAAACATTAAAAAACACATTATTTATGTTTTGGATTTTAATTAAAATAACTTAGCAGAACGAATCGGATAATTTGTCATCGGTTGGGATCCATTAGGCTGTATTGTGTTTGGCCCATAACTCATCGCGGACCTTCTTGGAACTATCGGTGGAATATGGTCAAGCACGAGTTAGGCTGCCAAAAGTTCGATTCCGTGGTCTGAAAAAAAAAAGTTAAATAAAAAAAAGGCACTGGCATTTGCCAATTCAAGCCATTATGAAAAAGAAGTAAAACATTATAGATACAAATTCGTGCAAAATTACTATCGATGGAATATAGCTAAGCACAATGATAAGCTGCCAAAAGTTCGATTTCGTGGTTTGAAAAAAATAAACTAAAAGCTTCAAAAATGATGCTGGCTTTTGCCAATGCAAGCCATTAGAAAAAAAAAGTAAAACATTCTAGAAGAACTTCAAATTCGAACAAAATAATTAAAAACCACTACCTACGAATGAAGTTCCGAATACAAAATTCTAAGCAATTGCTACTGCTATTTTTTTTTTCAAATATCTTTTTCTGCACAATGCGTTCGATTGAAATGAAAAAATAAACTCCATCCACGGAATCCTAATCGTTAGACATAAACGGTACACATGTCCGCGGTTTATTAATAAGAATTCAAAATAAATTATGCGGTCAATTTATTAATTACATCCAATTCAGTTAATGTGTACGTGTTGAAATATTTATGCGTGAATTTGCTTATGGAACAGGTTTTTTAATGTTTGAATGGAGCTTGGAACTTTACCACCGGTCTAAGTGGATTTATAAGGCAACGAGTTTCTTTCTCCAAAACGTCTAAATATCTACTAATATTTGGTAGTATAAAAACAAAGCCAAGTAGGTACATAGGTGTGCTTTGAGATAGACCAACCTAATCGAGCTCGTAAACATTTATTTTAGATAAAAAAACTGAAATAAAAGATGTACCTTAACATACAATCATATTCGTTACAATTACTGTCACATAAAAAAGAAACAAAAAAAAGTGAGTTATGAACTCAATCTCACTTTGTATCTCAAAAAAATGGGATAGAGAGACTACATATAGTCAATAATAATTCATATCTCAAATTCTGGATATTTTAATTGCCATCATCAAAGTCCATGTCCCTTCTTGGAATCGAACCTGCAACTTATACAAAAGTAATCCCACTCCAACCACCGGTCCATAGAGCCTGTATCCTGCATTCTTACCTACAGGGCGATGCCGCGTGGGCGACCGGCGTCCCGTCGCGGGCGCACGCACGATATTAACGTGTTCATTTGTTAATGGCCATAGAGTAGGAGGGTGTAGAGAGGTCATAATATTAGATTATGCCTATTAAATTATCATTTGTTTGAAATTTCGGTTATTAAAAAAATGGGCAAATAAGAGTCCATGACTGACTATGACAAATGTCATTCTTGTTTCAGAACACGAGCCTCAAAAAAAATATTAAGATTAAACTCTACCACCAATGGGATTGCTTCCTTTTCATTCATTCATTTTGAATTTGAACTCTAAATCCTACTTATTTAGGCATCCAATAGAACCCAATTTATAAAAAAAAACATCCTTTTATTGAACATTATTTGTGTGTTACAAGACTTTTTTCATCAATAGAGCAATTTTAACGAACTAAAAATATTATCAAACATATTTTGAGCCTAAGCTTACTTCATTTAATTAATTACGTTATCTTGTATTACCGTAGTTATATTTTCATCGACGCGGTCAATTTGTTGTTATAAATAAAAATCAAATTATTGTTAAAATTCGCTATAATTCACCAGTTGAAAGTAATTACCCGTGTAACGTTGTAAACATTCTGATATTTGTTGCACAAGTTGTTCAAAACGATTTCCTTTGTTCCGGCATTAATTATTTATTGTTCTTGTTATTTAATAACTTTAATAATTCATTCATCGTTACGTATATGTGTTAGTAGTAAAACATTGTTAGACAATAAGTGGAGCGTTTTCACAGTGAATGAATATGCTGTAATAGAGATTTAACGTTCTCAATTTTCACTAATATCATTTACGTAACGGGATTACGGGACTACTTATTCCCACCTCTAGTTCTCACCGCTGCTCTACTTCTGTTTAGTCAGGATCTACAGATTATGAACTCAGTTTGAAACTGTCTCATTTTCATTGTGTAGGTAATAACAAAGCGTTCCTTTTGAGATGAGTAAACACTGGACAGTCTGACCCATAATAATCTTTGTTGTATCGATACTTTTATACTAATTTATAAAGCTGAAGAGTTTGTTTGTTTGTTTACTTGAACGCGCTAATCTCAGGAACTACAAGTCCGATTTGAAAAATTCTTTCAGTGTTATATAGCCCACTTATTGACGAAGGCTATAGGCTATACACCATCACGCTACGAGTAATAGGTGCAGAGCAAAAATTAAAAATGTTGCGAAAACGGGTTTTCACGCGTACAAAGTCGCGGGCACAGCTATACGTCAATAAAAGCAAAGAATTCCAGTGAAACCAATACCATTTATCACTGGTTTATTACTTTCATTAAGTTCACAATGTCCAATGATTAACACCGCAGAAGTGACAAACGGTGTATTTGCAGTAAGTGAAAGCTGACGGATTGTTAGCCAACTCGTATATTAATTATCGTTAGCGTTGTTTGTCTGTAACCTTTCAACCGAGGTATTTGTGTTGCCAGTAACAAGGCGTTGTTAGATACTTTTGAAAAAATTTAGCTAATAGGTCTGAGGAAATTGGCACTTCGTTTTTAAACAAGGTACCTACGTGAAAGTTTGTGGATAGTCATTAAAATACTAGAGACATTATTAGTGTTGAGTATCACAAGCAATCGCAGCGATTATCGAATCACTTGAAAAAATTGTTGAGCTCTAATTTATTATGAGTCTTGTCAACAATTTGTAAATGCAATCTGCACAGCACAGTTGACAATATTGCGGCAATAATTTTTTTTTTTTTTTTTAATGGCAACCAAACCTCTCTGGGAGGTTTATTTCTGCCAATGTCGAGTGAAAAATAATTGACAAAGTTATCAATAGAACGTGGGTGTTTCAGTTCTATTGATTTTTCATGGATTCCGTGGAGTTAAGTATGCCCGTAAGCAGGTTTCGAGACGCCACCGGGTCCAAAGCGGGTTGTTCATACGACAACCCACTCGACACTCGATGCGCGCTCAAATTCGAAGTATTTCAATGTTTTTTATAATTTATCACTTCACTGCACTTTAGAACACAAAATAACACCAAATTTGTACACTAAAGTCCATTAAATAATAAATTGAAACCATTAAAACAGATCGACCATGCTTCCCGTTCAACTACCCTCCACGGAATCGCAATAATTATCAATAATCTACATTCTACATTTTCAAAATCTAAATATTGCCGTACGCAATATTGCCAGACAATATTAGAGTCTTCCAGTGACTTGGCTAGAACTTGGTCCACTTTTAACTAGGTCTCTGTATTGAGTTTTCAAATATTGTTTCTTCCAGCAACTGGACCTTTTGTTTTGCTTCTCAGTAGCCATCAACATTCTTACACCACAATATTCCAAATCTGAATATTCCCGAAAATTTCCACAATATTGTCAGACAATATTGCCAATAATCATCTTTGAGTAAACACTTGGTGTTTTATAATAATAATATAATAATTAGGTACATTTTTTTAAAAACTTGTTGTTTATGCTCTATGATAATAATTATACCATCAACAAGCCGCCTCTAGTAGCGGACAGGGCTCGTCCCCCGCTGTGCGCGGCTTGATAAAGCCCTCTCGAGTACAAAACAATCTATTTTATGCCACAGTGCTTATTAAATAATGGGCTAATGCGATGGCAAGTGCAACGCACTGAAATTATGGCTTGCAATGTTGGAGTAATTTATTGAGCACCGTTTAAAAATAAAAAATAAGAGGCCAATATTCTAAGGCTGAGTTGCACCAACTTACTTCGATAATTTTAACAATAACCGGTGCTTTTTGTATGGATTTTTGACGTTTGTTAAAGTAAAATTAGAATGGTGCAACTCAGCCTAATGGTTGTGTAACCATAGAGCAAACCTCACACAGTCAGAGTCAAATACATAGTTCGTGACACCCAAAGTGGCCAAAAAGTTCGTAACACATCTTTGTTACTTGAAATGAGGTTGTGTTGTCAAGTTTTTGGCCACTTTGGGTATCAGGGACTGATTGTACTATCGGCAACAGTGTTAACTGCTCATTGCCGGTCATGTCGTCTCGTTCTATCGCAAAGAATCACCATTTGATGAGAGCGAGAGCAAAAATGGAAATGGATAGTTAACACTGTGGCCGTGTGTACAAGCGTTTTGCCTAAAAATCATATTATGTCATTTTTGTGTTCGACTTTGTCAACTGTCAGAATGTATATTAAGAGAAATTAAGCCAGAGTAGTCTAATTTTAAATGCCTTGCCTTTCTTGGGCTTATTATCCATCTAGGATTTATTAATCTAACACTGACTTGCTTCGTACCTTTAACCGTAACTATAACCGATGTTTTTTGTACGGAGTTTGACAGATTTTTGACGTTTGCTGAAGTTAAAGTAAGATGGTGCAACCCAGCCTTAGGTTGTAACATTATAACATTAACATTTTCTAAAGTTCACATTACTAGATTGAATTATCCAAAGCTCGCCCACACATTCATAATTCTCAGCATAAAATGATTATTGAATTAAAAATTAATACCACACCGATGTCGGCCATAATTATGGATATTATCAATTTATAAACATGTTAAAGTTATGGAGCTATCGGGTTTCGGAATAATGTTCTCGCGTTAATTAATAAATTTAATTATAATATACGAGGCTGCAGACATGAGGAATGATTGCCTTGAATGAAGAATCATATTTAATATTTATCAACATTATAGTGTTTGTGATAAATTAGATCAACATCTTACTAATATTATAAATGCGAAAGTTTGTATGGATGTCTGGATGTTAACACTCTTTCACGCAAAAACTACTGAACGGATTTTGATGAAACTTTACAGTATTATTCTTTATAACCCAGAATATAATTTATGACGATCTGTGACAAACTAAATTTCACGCGGTGGAAGCCGCGGGCAAAAGATAGTAATAATATAATTTTGATAACGTCTAGTCAATCTGTGAAACAAGTAGACTTAATCAGTCTGTAAGATTTTAACAAACGTCAAAAATCTGAAATAGCAGAGAATATTTAACATTATTTTCGAACGATTTTATGGTGCTAGCTAACAGCTCTGTCATCGATTACTCGAACAACATTTTGATCCATGTTGACCAACCAATTTTGCAACAATATCTCGATTCATTTGTTTTATTGAATCAAGACTTGAAAAAGAGATTTCGTTTCATTACAATTCGATCGAAACCTGTTTCCAGAATTTTCTTTTGCAATTTTTTTATTTTATAACTTTTTGAGCGCTTGATTTACCCGACAATTTATAGATGTTCATGTCGAATTCAATTTCATAATTGGAATCCATAAACGATTACTTTTAACGCTGCATTAATTAATTAAGTTCTTAATTAATTTATATTGACAGTAAATTGTATCTATCGTTTACAATTGCATGCTGTGATATACTCGTACCTATTTAAATTTAAGTATGTACATATTTGCATACTTGAAATATCTACATTTGTACAGTCAGGTGAAGTTAAGTTTACTCAATGTTTAAGAATCATTTTATTCATAAAATCTTTTAGTCTTAACAATGATTAGTAGGTATCTGACAGTAAATGATAGAGCATTTACTAACTAAAACGATGTTAATACTTTTTATGATTAGGAAGGTAAAAAATATATACAGGGTGTTAGGTAAATGGGTATATGAGCCGACATTAGCCCATGTTAACATGGTCATATAAATGGTATGGTGAAGTCAGAAAATTGATATCTTATTTTAATTATTTTAATTTTCATACAAATCGGATTTTATAAAATATTTTGTATGAAAATTAAAAAAATTAAAATGATAATATCAAATTTCTGACTTC